>NW_009713088.1:57358-103164 GCF_000703405.1 Apaloderma vittatum | reverse complement strand
CAGTAATGCAACTGAAAAACTAACTGGTAGTGTTTGGAAGAAATTCTGTATGAGACTTAAAATGCAGTATCTTAAAATGAGGCATCTGTCTCTGCTTAGCGTGTCATCACAGTCACATTTTTTTCTAGCCACCTGACCATTTTGCAATTTTGCATTTTACACTCGACCCTGACTGCACAAATTACACTGAACCTAATTTTCTGTACACTATGATTTCAAAAAAGTTTGTATTAAGAGCTGTTGAGGTGACATAAAGTATATCTGTAAATTTCCTGCTCTCTGTTTTTTCGTGTTTTGGGCATGAGCTGCATTAAGCTGAAGTCCAGTATATGTCTGAACTGAACCATGTTGCTTATGTGACCCTTCTTTGTTTTCCTTTGAGCATTACAAGTTTAGCTTCTGTTTCATTGCCTTAAATTTTGGTAACAAAAAGCTAATTTGGAGCTTTTGTTTCTCTTTTTTTGAATCAGAAATCTGGAGCTTTGACAGGTGTACCAATTTCTGGGGTAAGTCCTACTTCAACCCAGATTCTGGCATGAGAACCTGATATCTTCACTGGAAATAGCTTTAATATCATAGAATCATAGAATTGTCAGGGTTGGAAGGGAACTTAAAGATCATCTAGTTCCAACCCCCCTGCCATGGGCAGGGACATCCCCCACTAGATCAGGCTGCTCAGAGCCCCATCCAGCCTGGCCTTAAAAACTTCCAGGGATGGGGCTTCCACCACCTCTCTGGGCAACCTGTGCCAGTGTCTCACCACCCTCATGGGGAAGAACTTCTTCCTAACGTCCAATCTGAACCGATCCATCTCTAGCTTCAATCCATTTTCCCTAGGCCTATTACTACCTGACATCCTAAAAAGCCCCTCACCAGCTTTCTTGTAGCCCCCTTGAGATACTGGAAGGCCACAATAAGGTCTCCTCGGAACCTTCTTTTCTGCAGACTGAACAGCCCCAACTCTCTGTCTGTCTTCACAGGAGAGGTGCTCCAGCCCTCTGATCATCCTCGTGGCCTTTCTCTGGACACACTCCAGCATGTCCATATCTTTCTTGTGCTGTGGGCTCCAGATAGTTTTTTGCTTCATGTCAAATATGAAGTAAACTTTTGAGGGTGAATTATTAATTGAATTCTCTGTTACTAAGTTAAGGTCTGGCTCTGGAAATACAGCTGACAGGTTTGAAGCACATATTTAGTTGTGCTGGAAGTTTAGGATCTCTAAGAGCATAACATAACAAAATGGAAGCAAGCTCTGCTCTCTATATAAGAGGAGTTCAGTAGATAAATAATCCAGAAATGTTGGGCAGCTTCTCAGCGTTTTTTCATATAATGTGCAAAAAGATAATAAATTTTAATCTTGATTTCTTTAACTGTCAACCACAAGCAGCACATCAAATTCCATTTGCAGTCCTTACAAGGGGAAAAGTACTAAAATGCGTGGATTGTCTCTGTAGACTTTTCCTCACTTTCAATTACCTGCATGCTCCTAATAGATTATAGTTAAATATCTCTGTTCATGTTCCTTTTTTATGCATGTGATTCATGTGTAGTCATTAATTAAATAAATCCCTTTTCAGTGTTTGGGTGACCAGTCTGCTGCTCTTGTGGGGCAAATGTGTTTTCAAGATGGGCAGGCAAAAAATACGTAAGTTACTATGGAAGTTGTAAGATAAATTCATTGTTCTATTTCGAATTTAGTATTATGTTCTCTTTCAAAGTAGCTGCCAAATGCTTTCATAGTTACCACATAACTACAGCTCTACCTGAGACTGTGTCTACCTACAAAGTAAACAGTGTCCTGACTTTTATATAAAATAGTGAAGATATTAAAGCTACATGGTTTGTGAGGTATATTCTGGAACAAAGTCACACTCTGTGTTTTCACACAGAGGAAATACCTGTGTGTGACAGGAGATTTTTCATTTTAAATTCTCTGAAACACAGATTAAAGCAGTTGCAGTATCATTTAAATTGTGACCTACAGTTCAACAAGTACAGGCCATGTGAGTTAGATTGCATAAACTTGGATGACAGAAACCCCCACAGCACTGCTGGGTGGGAGAGGTTGCAGTGCTTAGTTTTGCTTCTGTGCAAAATTTTCTGTGGGAAATTTTACATTTTATTTGTTTTCTATTTCTCAGCCTCTCGGTGTCCCTTGTTTAAAATATCTGATTGGTTAAATCAGGCAGCTGGTGTAATCAAACATTCACTTGAGGAAAAGCTCTTTGCTTAAATGACTTACTGTTCCATTTACAACCATGTGCTTAACTGAGCATGTAGATACATGGGACTTCCACAGGTTTAATTACACATTAATCTATACTTGTTGCTAGTTAACTTTCACTTTATCTTTTATATTTATACACAAATTTCATGGTTAGGGTCTTCTCATCTTAGTAAAACAAACACGGTTATAAGCAACATTGTCACCAAGTACTGCTGTAAGAAATACTTCTATAACACAAGAGACCTTTTGAAAACAAAACCAGCTAGTCCAAAAGGGAGAAGTGAGGTTTTTTTAACCTATTTGTATTACTGTTTTGGCATTTTTCTCTCCAAATATAGCTGAAGACTATCTCAGTACTATTTTATGCTATTAATTTTCAGTGTCTTAAAGAGGTAGGGAACTCATAATTTCTTAAAACAAGTTAGAGTGTATTATAAGTATTTTGTACTCCTTTTATTAAACTGTATCCTTATATGCGCATGTGTATGGGATGTGGTCTTCAAATGAGAAACATGCCATTTTAAAAAAATTTTGAACTGAATATGTTTAAAGAAAACCCTCTTCTTTGTGACAGGGACAGAGTTTCTTAAATTTTCCTGTTTAAAAGCTTGAGTTTAATATTGTGAAATATTTATTTTAGAAAGTAGCTTTCATAATCACCTTAGATTGAAGTAGGTAAACATTGCCACTGAAGAGGAATTCACATTTAGTTTTCATCCATATCTGCTCCTTGATCAAGAAATAGCTAGAGAGAGAAGTGTGGGACTAGATTTTTCAGCTGCAGACTGCATTTAAATCAACTTTTTGATGATGGTTTTATCATCAGTTAATGGTAACATAACCTTCAAGGGGCAAAAAGTGATGTCTTGATTCTCCATCGCAGAGCATGGATTGATGAATTGCAGTAACAAGTTATTCTTTAAACATCCTGGTTTTAACTTTCCTTTGCTTTTATGCCAGGTATGGAACAGGATGTTTCTTGCTGTGCAATACAGGTCAGAAGGTCAGTTGCATTTTTTTAGTTGTTCAATTTCTTTTTACAATCTTTATTTAAGTGCTGGAGTAGAACTATGTATTAGCCTTTCTTAAAATTACTAGAGATAAGGAAAAAGGCATAGTGAAATCTGAAAGAATAAAAGGTAGTAATTTATTCACGATGTTTCAGTACCACTCAATTTCCTAGCTCCTTAAGTTTCAGAAAATAACTTTTCATAGCAAGTTTCTTGCTCTTCCCTTTCATTAACACCAGTGATCTAGGCTCCTATCTTAGGTATTTATTTACAGTGACTGATAATTTACTTTGTTTAAACATTCCATGTATCTTTTCTTTTTTTTTTGCCAGTGTTTATTATCTTGTTTATCATCATTTTTATATTTCTACATAAATCTTTTCTTCCTCTGTTCATGCTTTACTTTCTCTTTCCCCTCTCTCCATTTAGTCTGTGTTTTCCGAGCATGGTCTTCTAACCACAATAGCTTACAAACTGGGCAGAGACAAACCTGTTTGTTATGCACTAGAGGTAAGTCAAATAATTTCTGCCTTTTTGTGAACAATGTATGTTCTTGTTTACTTCTGTTTTCTACGTTACCTTCAGTTGCACAGAAATCAAAATAACGTTGTGTTATAGCTTGTGTGCCTCAGGGCTTACTTGTGGTTTTGGTTAACACTGTCTTCAGTCCATGTCACGCAATCATGGACTTTGGAGTGAGACGGGAGCCATGCCATTCATCTATGATGTTTGCTGAGACAACAGAGCAATTTTGCTGGCAAATGCAAGTGTGTAAATTTGCAATCTGTCTGGGCATTTGTATTCAGACATAATCAGTCTTTTTAAAAATCAAAGCAGAAAAATTTTAATATGTCAGAAGAAGAAGGCTGAGCACCTTATAGCTAAATTAGAGAGACAAGAAGACTGCGTGGTAACTCTCCACCCCTGGAAAAAATCTTGCAGTATGCACCTTTTCTTCATGGAGCCTGTGTTGCAGGCAGCTGTTTTTACAGGGCAGCCTCCACCTGCCAAGAAACTTGTGGTTTGGTTGTGAGCATTCTTGGGAGTGCTTTAAGCTGTGACTAAGCCTCCAGTTGAAGGCTGTAGCTACCCCTTCTCTTGTCTTAGAAAAACGAATGCAAAGCTACCAGATGTTGTCTCCTAATGTTGTAGTGATTTTGTTTCCTTCAGGGATCTGTTGCAATAGCTGGTGCTGTTGTTCGCTGGCTGAGGGACAATCTAGGAATCGTTAAGACTACACAGGAAGTTGGTGAGTTGTAATTTGGAGCTGTTCAGTTTTTTAAGTTTTCTTTTCCAGTATCTTGATGTCTCTAATGTTGAATGAAGGCTCTAAATACTCAAGTAAACAAAAACTGGAAGGTGCACGTATATTGCCGTGTTTGAGCAATTTGTTTTGCATCTATGAAATCCCTGTTTACTGATACGTGTATTTTCATACAGCGTATCAATACAATCTTTGAAACTCTTTGTCAGCTTTGTTCTGTTGCAATCTGTACTTTATAGTAGTTTCCTTAGCAAGCAGATATTCAGGAAGATACTAAGAGTGTATTTCCTGGTTTCATATCACGTTGAATTTTCCAGAGCCAAGAGTATTTAAGTGTCTATTACAGAAGCCAGAGCATATTTGATCCTAAACCCACATATTGGTTCCTACTATAAACATGAGAACCTGAGGCCCTATGTATTTCAAAGGCTTCATATCCATTGAGTTAGGGAACTCAGTTGGCTAAGCTGCCTCTTAAAGGAATTGTAGAGGATGGTAATTTGTTTTGGCTAAGAATACAGGAATCCTTTATTTACAAAAAAATTTACAAAAGCAGAAAAAACCCCACCTTTCCTTTCATGTTATAGGAAGGAGCCGCACATTACCGTTACTACTTTTGCAGTTCTAGATGTTTTAATTTAAAAAATTACAAACATTTTAATATTGATGTGTTCAGATACCCAAAGTTATTGCTCAGATATTAAGAAACTTCAGGTTTCCTTGTAGCTGGCCTTGTGATTATATACGTATGCTGAGAATTTAGAACTCTTAAATCCACTTGAAATTAATGGGAATTTAATTCTTAACTCCCTTTGGTCTTGATCCAGTTTCACTTGCTTGCCATGACTTAAATGCAAGTACAGTGTGACCTTTTGGACTGCTTTGAAGGTTGCATTCTTTACCCACAGGATACCCTTTGAAAACTTCACAGAATCTAGGTCAGAGCACTGAATACACAATTTTGGTTCTCAATTTCGATTTTTCATTTTACATTTCCCACAACTCCTCGTGCCCCGTCTTCTGTTCATATTGTTGCAAATGAACAGCTAGTTAACAAGAAGCAGAGTGCCAGAGGTAGTGTATTTTCTAATTGTATGTGGTTTGATTATCTTTGTAGCTAACTGAAATATTCTGGATGTTTTCCCTATTTAAATAATAACACCTTTAAATGTCATAGGTAAGAGTTGGTACAACTGTGAAAAGCTAAGTGAAGACTGTTTGTGTTGTGTGTGCATTAGAAAAACTGGCTGCTGAAGTGGGGACTTCTTACGGCTGCTACTTTGTGCCAGCATTTTCAGGACTTTATGCACCATACTGGGAACCCAGTGCAAGGGGGTAAGGATCTGACTAAACACTGCATATTGCAGGGAGATCTAATGATTTTGCAAATACTATCACTGGTCTTTCCCAGGTATGTGAAATTGTTCTTTTTATTCCTTTGATGTGTCAAGGTACATCATTCTCTGTGGTATCTTGAAGCAACTGATGTGTTTCTCTTTTATATTTATTCAGTTCAAAACAGTAACTGCTGTGGGGAGTAAAAGAAGGATTAGCTAGCTCAGCTAGTCACCCTCCTCTCCCCACCCCCTCCAAAAAAAAAGGGGGCACAGGACATGGAAAACATGTGAGCTGGGTTGTGAGGTTCAGAGGGCAAGCACGAGATACTTGTATCCTTCTTGCCACTAACAGGGACAGCTTTTTTTCTTCACACATTTCTGATTCTGGAAGGATTTTCATCTCACTGAAGAGGAGGTCTGGATACTGCTGAGCTGTCAGGCAGCGAAAGTAGAAAGTGAAGAATTTAGTGCTGATTAGTTTTTTTGAGCTTAGTGAATGCAGTAGCCATGGGAAACTATCTCAAATGCTGTAGGCTACTTAATTCCTCTCCACTTCTCCTTCTCCCTCGTATATCCAGATTTCTTTCCAGACTGTTGAACGCTCTTTTCTCCTCTCAGTCCCTCTCATGATTGTTAAGACTAGCTGGTACTAGTTAGAACCACTAGTTAGAACTACAAGTTCAAACAATAACCTTCTATTTGTCTTCTCTGCTACTGTGAGCTTGCCAGTTGTTGCTGGAATCACAACATGCCATGTAAAGAAGTATCTGGTTCCCAAGGTTTCGAGTAGTTGCATCTTTAGAACTTCAGTGTTTTTTGTACCCAAGGAAGAAAAAAATCATTGAGTTAGATGGTTTACAGATGTTTTTTTCAGATCACAGTGCTTAATTTTTTGACTGTTAAAAGATGATCTTTGTAATGGCAACGACTATAAATGTCTTTTAATATCTTTGAACTTGCATGTATCCAGTGCCAAATATAGTTCAGAGTACATGACAGAATTCAGCTTACTCATGGTTAGCTGTAGCATAATTTCCATATCCAAAAACCTCTTCAAAACTGCAGAGCAACTAATGATCAGAATAGATCTGAAAACAATTTTAAGCATTTAGAGCATGGCACTGATCCATCTAGGCTTTTCCTTAAGAACTGAAAGCGCTAGAGTATTTATTAAGATTTTAGTGATAAGTGATACTATTCTTTTAAAGAAAAATCAGTCTTGATCATACATTTCTCAAAAGAAGACTAGAATTTTTGCGTGTTTCTGTGTGCGTGGGTGAATATGCATGCAGATTGGCAATGCATTTTTAATTTATGTCAATTGTATTGATTGAACACAGAAAGAATGTCTTGAAAACGAGGATGAGAGAGTTTAGATTAAAGAGAAGTAAGCTTTTTAATGTTAAAAAGCAATCCTCATAACAATGAAACTAAATAAACTTTGAATTAGAAGGCTTAGGTCTGAAGTAATGGTGTGTGTCTGGTAAAGAGGTATGTCCTAAATGGTTTTATTTTTTTCTCTTCAACAGTATTATCTGTGGCCTTACTCAGTTTACAAATAAAAACCACATCGCCTTTGCTGCTCTAGAAGCGGTCTGCTTTCAAACACGAGAGGTAACAGCAAACTGGGTTCTAAATTCGTTGTAAAATAGTATGATAACAGGCATTGTAGCTTTTCAGGAAAAGAGAGGATTGAAAAGATTTAATGAAGGTTAATGATATGCTTTATATTGTATTTAGATGCTAGTCTTCTCTTTACATGGCGCTAACGTTGAAAAATTGTTCCTATGAGCTGAGGTAAAATGATGCTGTTGGGTAGTACGTTATTTTGGGGGTGGCAATGCTGCTTTTTATCAGCACCTAAAATAAAGTGAACATATTTTTTAATATTTTGAGAGGCAGAACACGGAAACGTTAAAATGACAAGGTCAGTGCCATAACTAAAAAGTTGCATCAGCGTAGGAGCCTATATTTTATATTGTCTGCTCTGACCAAGATGGCTTATGTTGCTTCTGGTACACAAGAACAAAAATGAATTAAAGTAAGATGGAAGCAAACATACCAAGGAAAATCTGGATTCACCTCCTGCCTATTGCGTCTTGTATTGCCTTAGCTGGAATTCTGCAACAGCAGACCTAAATTCTCACAGAAGTAGTGAATCCTCAAACCAAATCAAGGGACTTGGTATCAGTGTGTTCTGAGCACTAGAATCTTTATATCACCATCTACTAGCAATTTATGCTCCCTGTGTTCCATACAGGACAAAATCAAATCCCAAAGCCCCAAAGGGTAACAGTTAAACCTTAATTTCATTGCATGTTTTTAAACTACTGTTATCTCAACATATTGAGTTTTAAAATAACACCCAGCTAAAACTGTGTGGGAGGAGGAAAGCTGCTTGTTGTTTCTACAGTGACACAGAATAGAGTAAAAACCACTCATGTGGAAAAAGACACTCAGAAATTTCACCCAGATGTCTGCTTTTGAAGCTGTGCTAACAGTCTCCGAGTCCTCAGAAAGCTGTAGAGGATCTTGGAAGTAGCATGGAGCTCTAACTCTGGTGCTTAGTAGTCAGGGTGGAGGTACAGGGAACAGAACTGGTAGTCTAGTGTGTTGTCTGCTCCTCTCTCCTTGTCCCCCTCCCATCCATCCCCTCTCATGTGACAGCTCAATGAACTTTTCAGCAGAAAATTATCCCCTTTTTTTGCTGGGCTATTTTTCTGCTGGGTTAACAACCTCAGCTGCCTCGCACAAGAGTGGAGCAAATGTCAGAATGAGAGACGGGGCGTGTAGCTGGGAGTAGAGGGGAGGGGAATAATGCTTTCACACTGAGAGAGGGTGAAGTTAACTGTTTGGGCAGGTTGAATGCTTCCTCATACTTTAGTCAATGTGATTTTATCACAGGATGGGAGTGTCAGATCAGGTCTCTGGAGACACTTAAATTAACAGATTTCTGTCCTAGTGACACAGATCAAATATATGTATGTTTTTAAAGACAGTTTATTTCAGACCTACAATTTTATTTATTTTTTTTGTTTAAAAAACATGTTGACTTTTCCCAGTAAGGATTGTATAACTGAGTGCTTTGTGAACTACAGAATAGCACAGAATGCATTGTAGATTGGTCATTTTAGTGGTCTATGGTGCTTTGTTGTTTAAAACTGACAAAGACACACCTCTTTTTTATTCAATTAAATCGAAAAATTACAAAGAGAAAACTGTTCTTCACTAGTTAATGCCTAACTTTGTCAACAAAAATTATGCACTAACCTTAAAAACATGTAAATGAGGCATTTAAATTACTGCTTTTACAAAACCCTGGAAAACCAACCTTTTGACATTTAATAGGTACTTGTAGGATAATCCCATGGTACTACCAGTAGCTAAGGTTTGAGGCAAATCTTAGATTTTTAGGAAACCCTCTGAAAAAGCATATTGATAGGTATCGGTGAATTAAATACTCTACTCCTAGTTAATTAACCTTTGCAAACACTTTAACACTTTTTATTTATTTTCAACTATCCACTTTGCCCAAAAGAAGGAAACATAATTTTACAAGAAATTACACTGTTTATTTTTGCAATCTACCTTATGTAATGTAAAATACTCAATTTTCAACAACAAATTGAAATTATTTTAATTGAAATTACTTCAAGATGCTACTCTTTCAAACCAGTTCAATGTTCAGCAGTTCCTGTTGAAGTGTCTTCCAGATTGCCTGTTCAAACATTTCATTTTTTCGATTCTTTAATGCATCAAATTAGAGAAGGTATCTAGACAAACTGTAATTAGCTAAAGGACTCTCCTTAGTATTACTTCTTCCTGTGTTAGCTTTGATAAATGTTGTAGTTGTCATCAGTTTTTCTTCAAAATTCTTCTCAGACCATACAAGCAACACACAGGCCAGATGTAGAGCGTCAGGGGTGAAATATTTCCTAGTCTAGGATTTCTGTAATGAATAGATTGCATTTACTTTGTGTTAAGCAAAACTGTATTGTCGCTACCTCTGCTTTGCCCTTTTGGTATATAGGGGAGGGGAATTATCTACTTAATACTATTCAGCAAATGCTCAGTTATCAGTATTTTACCCTTTGAATATCATGGATTTCTCTGCAATTAAATCATAACATATATTACTCTTACTTAAGATTTTAGATGCCATAAACAAGGACTGTGGGATACCACTAAATCAGTTACAAGTGGACGGAGGAATGACCAATAACAAAGTCCTCATGCAACTACAATCAGACATTCTCTGTATCCCAGTAGGTAAGATGAAGTTGCAACTCCTATTTTGTTTTTGAAGCTGAAAACAACATTGGTTTGTAATGCTGAACAAAGACAGATTGGATGGCTTGCTTTGTTGTTGTTGCTGGTCTTTTGCTACTGCTTGGGAACGTTGGGTGCTTTTTTCACAAAAAGTTTCTAGACCTTGCATCCAGTTTTGAGCTTCACTTTCACAGGAATCACTGACTTGTTTCTTGTACTGAAATATAACAGCACTATGATGGGGTCGAACTTTAAAGTTGTCGTATAAATTTCTACACATCTAACAATTTTAAAATCAGTGAAATTAATACTCTCCTGCAATGTGTTGGCCCTGAGAATCTTTCTTGGATTGCAAGATCTGGCAATTCCACTGCTCATGTTTTTCTCTTGCTTTTCAGCAAATAGTGGATAGCCTTTTTTCTGTTCCCTTTGCCTGCACAAACCTTTGATTTCATTTACAGTGTAAAAGAAGACCTGCAAAGCGTATTTTCCATTCTGTTGCTTCCCACAGCAACAACAAAGATATGAATGGGAATTGCAACAAAAGTGAGAATCTTGCAGCCAGTTGTGCTGGCAGGCGGAATGTGAAATACAAACCCAAAAGGGGCAAATAAAAGTTTACAATATCATTATTCTGCAGCCTTTTTAGAAATGATCATGTGACACTGCTTTCACAGAAGCCCTCTAGAATAATAAAAAGGGGGTTTAGCTTTTGAAGGATATGTTTCAATACACTAAAATTCTTTAAAGATCTCATTTGAGACTTGGAGCATTTCAGAGTTAGTGAAAAGGGTACATCTTTCTGATGACATGTTTCAACCCCTGTAGCAGATCCCAAGTTGCTAAGTATTGTAACCTCAACATGAGTGTTCTTAAGGACTCGCTGAGTGTCACTGAGTAACATCATGATATGTTACATGGTTGGGGTCACAGCCCTGCATGTGGAATGCAAATGAGAAATTGTATGACTGAATCTTGAAAGAAGTAGTGATCTGAGAAATTTCAAAGACTCGAATGACTAACCACGTGAATGACAATAAAATGAGATTTGTAGTTGGTAAACTTAAAGGAAGCGTATACTGGTTGTAGAAAATATATATCATTCTAGATCTATATGTAAATCTTTAGTTGTGGTGTCATCAGTGTGACTGTCATTAAAAATCACCTTGGCCTTCTCTGTGATTTCCTTCAGTAAAGCCATCAATGCCTGAAACAACAGCTCTAGGAGCTGCTATGGCAGCAGGAGCTGCGGAAGGAGTTGGAATTTGGAGTCTGAATCCTGGAGATTTGACAGCAGTGACATGTGAACGATTTGAACCACAGATCAACCCAGAGGGTAAAACGGATTCATGTTATTTACAAAGTTGCAAACTTAATCTTTTATGTGCAGCATATCGGGGTCTTGTTTTGTCACAATCTGACACACTGATATCAAAACACCTATACATTAATATCCTCATAAAAGAAGAACAGCTTTGTTTTAGAGGAAAGGACATTTCACTTGCTCTATTGTCCAGCAAGAGTAGGGAAGTGATTGCCCCACTGTACTCGGCACTGGTGAGGCCACACCTTGAGTACTGTGTTCAGTTTTGAGCACCTCAATACAAGAGAGATATTGAGGTGCTGGAAGGAGTGCAGAAGAGGGCAACAAAGCTGGTGAAGGGCCTGGAGAATAAATCTTACAAAGAGCAATTGAAGGAGCTGGGGCTGTTTAGTTTGAGGAAGATGAGGCTGAGGGGAGACCTCATCACTCTCTACAGCTACCTGAAAGGACATTGTAGAGAGGTTGGTGCTCATCTCTTCCGACAGGTAATTAGATAGAACAAGAGGGAATGGCTTCAGACTGCAACAGGTGAAGGTTAGATTGGACATTAGGAAACAAATTTTCACAGAAAGAGTGGTCAGAGATTGGAATAGGCTGCCCAGGGAGGTGGTTGAATCCTCACCGCTGGAGGTGTTTAAAGGTCATTTAGATGTGGTGTTGGGGGATATGGTTTAGGGGTGAGCTGTGTAGAGTAGAGTTAATGGTTGGACTCGATGATCCCAAGGATCTTTTCCAACATGAATGATTCTATGATTCTATGATTTATTGACTAATAAATTTGGAAAATGATAACACATGGAAAATTATAAACAACAATAACTCCATGAGGGAATGTGTTGGGTTTCTTTCATTCTTTTTGAAAGAAGCTTGGCACTGGGCATTGCAGTTAGTAGGTTTTGATTGTAATTACTGCTATGATCCCTACTTCAAGACAGTATTTTCAACACTGAAGGGCTTCTACCTTAATAACAATTGCTTCATTTTGTTCTACTTGTAAATCTTATTGGCAAACCTACAGAAAATTTTTTTTAAGGTTTATTTATCCTTAGTGTTCATAACGGTGGGGTTTGGGGTTGTTTTGATTTGGGTTTTTTTATTCAAAACAGCATTTTATAATACTTGTTCTGTGCAGACAATCTATGTTGTGGAAAGGAGTATAAAGCTGATATTGTAGTCTTTGCTTCTTAAGTACTTACATTGAGAGGCTCTTCTGTTTGCTGATTTCTCAATTTCAGAAAGTGAATATCGTTATGCCAGATGGAAGAAAGCTGTTATGAAATCTATGGACTGGGAGACATCTGAAGCTCCTTCAAATGGTAAACTAGAAATTAATGCAGATCAAGTATTATTAATTAGCCAATTAGCCTAGGTACTTAATCTTGCGTTTGGTGACCTTCCCTGTTCATACCATCTCTGGACTATTCCAATGATTTTTAAATTATTGCTTAAAACCACTGCGAAAACAAAGCAGAAAAATAGATAGATAGGGCTTCCTCTTGACAGGGGGGCACAAGCAATATCTTGTAGGGCTCTAAAGAACAGAGGACGTGAAATCAATATCAACTGCAGGTTTTGCAGAATAGCACTGGTTTACAAAAGAATAAAATCTTACCTAGAACAAGAGATACCCTGCAATTCTAAGTGCAGGGATTTCATAAACTTTCTTATACTAGAGGGCTTTTTCACCTGTCAGGTTTGAAGGAAATAAAACCTGCCGTCTTCTATGATCTATAATTTGAATTTAGATTTTAGCAGTATTTCAGAATAAGTTTTTAGTCCTGAATCATCCTGCAACACATCATTTATGGGCTTTATATTCATTTCCCTTTTATTGGAAAAACTATTAGAATGGAAAGTATTAAATAAAGAATTCTCAAGATGTAAGCTGCCCCCACAATCCAGAATTGCAGCCTTCAGGCTGCATGAAATCTCTTACATGGTTCTTGAAAACTAAATTTTACTTTTATTGCCCTATATGCCATTTTAAGTATTTTATTTAACACCATGGCTATGCAAAAAATTCTGTCAAGGCTATTTGGAAGGGAAATAGGTAACTCAGCAAGAGTAACAAGATTCACTTCAGTATTGTCCATTACAATTTAGTAGCCTTACATCTGAACTCTGTGTTACATATCCTAAAATCCTAGGTGCTTGACGTGTATCTTATATATCTTTATTTACTTTTGAAGGATAGAAAATTCTGCTTTGCAGAATATAAAGCAGATCTTGTTCTTCAGCTCATGTGAAAAGGGATGTGTTTATCGGAACTTACTCTCTGTAATTATCTGGTTTAACCCTGGTGGGGGGAAATGTTATTTTCCTTAGTTCTTGCTTTGAAACTTTGTCTTATGCCTTCTAGGAGTGTTTAATGTTGAAGAATACTAGAAATGGGCTCAACCTAGATAGTGCTAGCAGTGGAATTCGGATTTGAACTCATATGGAGAACCTGTTTTGAATTACTATGGTGGTTATGCATAATCTTTTTTAGTTTTTCTGCAAATGTCACTACATTCGTTACTTTTTGCTGTTCTTATTATTCTTAACACATATATTGCAATTTATACATTTATTTCTCTTTTGATTTTTTTGACTGGAAACACCCTCCCCTGGATGACATCAGGTGACACTAGTATCTTCTCTAGTCTGCCTTTGGGGTTTTTTATTATGAGTAGCATGATAATGTTAATCGGAGCAAAGTACGTCTCAGGTTAGTTATTATTCAAAATAGATCACTTTAAAAGCTATCTGCACAGTTTAAGTGTTGTATTCCATCTGTTTATTTTTAGCAAAAAATGACTGATGCTTCTTGTTGTTCATGCACACGAGTGTTTGAGGGCGTGAATTAAACATATGGTACCCAAGGGAACCAAACGAATGCCGCCTCGAGTTCATCCTCCTGTGCTGTGAAATTCCTAGCTGTTAGACACGCATGAAACCTTGAACTCTCCCCTCCCTTGTCTGGCTACACAGACTATGCCCAGTTTCTAAAAGCCATCGAGGTTGGAGCAGCCCTGTGGAGTTCTGCCTTGCCAGCATTACAATGTGCTCTCCAGTTAGCAGAAGGTTCTGTCATTTAGCTTGTATTCCTTCTCATAACATTTAAAATTATTTTGAGGATCTCGTTTAAATAAAGCGAAGACTTTTCTTCTGTCCCTGAAAGGCTTCATGCACCCCTTTCATTTTTCTGTTCTCTTGGCACTGTCTTATAGTTAGAAAGCTTCATCTACAAAATCTATAGAATATTCTTTTTGTACTTTGCTCTTGATGGATAGGTGAATTAATTGTATGTAAAGAGAGGAGACCCTAATAAAAGGTCTGTGTGCAAAATCGGGAAAAGGGGCTGTGTGCATATGCAATGAAGATGCATCTTCAACCTATTAACACATATTTCATTTTAAAAGAAAGTTCTTAATATGGATGATGGTGTTAGTTACTTGTGCCAGACATAAGTTATTTCTGTAAGACATTTCATTGAGATATTCTTATGGTAAGAAAAAGTTTATACGGTGATGTCGTTAGTTCTTTGTTGTTGAGTTTCATTATTTCATTCCAAAGAAAATATTTTACAATATAGCCGTTGTTACTGCTTTTTAAGCTTTTTGGAGGTGTTTGTTTAGTTGTCTTTCTTTGTTTTGGTTCTGGAGGGATGAGCAGGTGGTGTTAATTAGGCAGTTGAGGACTCTAGCATGCTCCTGTGATGATGGTGTGTTTGTATTTTGTTTCTACTCATTCAGCCTGAATTAACTATTTAATTGTCATTTTCCTTGCATGGAAGAGACTATCTGAGCTTGTAGGAGAACTAAAATAAAACTAAACAAATGCTAGGCAAAAATCAAACTGAACAAATGAATTGATGCTGATTTACTAATTCTGGCATGTATCTTTGAATGAGGATGATCATGATTATGAAGAATAAAATAATACCAGCAGTGAATAAGTGGGTAAATTTTTAACAAGCTGAACTGAGCAACTTGAATGTTAATTCCAAGTCAGTTTTTTTATCACATGGAGGATGCCTGAAATAATAATGGAGATTGATGTTGAATGCACAGATAATCAACTTGAATTCTGGCGGTAACAGGCACAAATTCGAACATTGGAAGTTCCACCTAAACATGAAGAGGAACTTCTTTACTGTGAAGGTGGCAGAGCACTGGAACAGGCTGCCCAGAGAGATGGTGGGGTCTCCTTCTCTGGAGGTACCATCCTATGCAGCCTGCTCTAGGTGAACCTCCTGTGGCAGGGGGATCGGACTAGGTGATCTTCCAAGATTCATTACAACCCCCACTATTCTGTGATTCTGTGATTTATTGCTTTTTAAAAATAACTAATCAGTAACTTGCATATAAATGTTAAACTTACACTCATAACCTTGCTGGAACTAGTAGAAAAAATGATATTTTTTTCTCCCTTCCCTAAGCTTGTCAGTGCCTTTCTGACCCACAAGTGGAAAAGATACTCATCTCAACTCACTCTGGCCTTCAGAACCCATTTTTGCCCTTGTTTTCATATAACAGTAATTACTGATACAGTTACCATTACTGTATGCATATTTACTGTATGTATCAGTATACTTATTTTATATACCAATATATTGGTATATTATTTACACGGTAAGCTTGGGGACAGGAACAGTCGCAAGGAATTTCCAGCTCTCAGTTGTTTCTACACTAATGGTGGCTAAAAAGAAATAGCATCAGTGACCATATGTACCAGTTGTAGTTTTAGTCAGCTATGTGTCAGCATAGAACATGATAGAATTTGTGTTGCTGACTGGGGCAGGGCTGCTTCCCCGTTAGATATTTACCCTGGTAAATATCCTTGTCTTTAAAAGTTGAAACTAGCTGACCAGACTTTCCTTCTAATTCAGTGCAAGAACTCCATTAATTAGTTAGTTACATTCTGTCTTTCAGTGAAATACTGGAACTCCGATGCAGTCATCAGTATAGTAGGTTTGAGGGTTGAATCTACTGAGGTTTGAATTCATCCTTCATGTGCTGAAACAGCAGTAAGTCTTTCATGGCAACAGTGCTGTTGTTGAACATGTCTCTGTAGGGCAGGGCCATGGTTTTACAGCTACTGAAACGCGAAGGAAAAAATCTGCTGTGGCAGAACAGAGAATGCTAACGTGGCAAAACCGCGTTTACAGAACTGCTCAGCTAATTGCCTTTTCATGCAGCACCTGATGACTGGATATGAAGAGCAGTACTGTATTTCATTATATAATTTCATAATTTCATCAGAATCAGGTCAATTACTTGTCCCTCATTTTATGATCTTCATTTTTCTCTTCCAGGGGAGAAAGGGCCAATACTTTGTTTTATTTCACTATTACAGCAACTCGGTTGTAGCTACTGGAGTCCTTATCCTATGATTCTGTTAAGTTTTTCACACTAGTTTTGGAAGCGGATATCTGAGAGATTTCAATACAGTCTGTAGCTGTACTATTTTTTGGGATGGGGGATGTACTTTTTTCATGGATTAACTGAAAATGATACTATATTTTACTAGACTCAAGTTCAAAGAAATGTCTCTGGCACCTCGAGAGAGAGTTTTAAGTGGGAATTAGCTATATATGAGATCTTAACATGACGTCTGGAGTATAAAGTTCTTGGATTTTATTCTCACAGAGTAAGGTGCCAGTGCTGACAGTAATACTATATTCTTCCTTCTTAAATGCACTTTGTTAGGTGTTTTAAGGTTTTGGTTTTCCTTTTCTTTCTTGTGTTGTGATAGTTACTGCCAAACTGCATACCACTTTATGTAAAGGGATCACTATGGAGTTCTGCGAGTTAGTTGCAATATTTCCAAAATTTCTGAAAGCTGAGCTTGTATTTAAAAAAAAAAAAAAAAGCTTAGAGTACCTTCCTTCAATTCCTCCACTTGTTAAAAATTTACCCATTCTAATAGTGTGGTCTTGTCTCTCCCATTATATGCACATCCCACACACTTCAGTGCTGGCTTGTCTAGTGTCACAGGATACATTTCACTTATAAATGCATTAATTGAAAGCAAAGATGGTTATACTGCGCATCTGCAGTAGCTCAGCTGTGTTTATAGAGTGTTATTTATGTTTAAGAGTAAGTTCTATGTTACTAACACACATTCTTTCTTATTTAAGGTACTGGTAAATGAGACTACTTAGTGGACTCTCTGGATGCAGCTGATTTTTTTGTTTTGTTGTCTGAAGAGATGCCACCACCAATGTGATTATACTGCTTGTGTGACTAAAGCCATTCATGAATCCATTTGTTGTCAGTCCCTGAGTCACCTCCCAGTGGTACACTGAAACTGCAGTCTTCAGCCCTTCATCTCTGCTCCCTGCCCCATCTCTGCTCCCTGCTCCATCAGCTCCCACTGCACTGGAGGCTTTCGCGTGAACTATCTCACATCATCCTCTAAAATTTCACAAGCCCTAGCTTTGTTCGAGAAAGTTGCTCTAACAAAACCCTGCACCTTCTGAGGTAACGTCAGATGTTTAGCTGTCCTTTTCAGGGTTTTGATACTGTGTACATACACTGCAGAAAGTTAGCGATGCGCTATAGAAATTTGTAAATATCTTACAGTTCTTCCAGCTGCTGTGAATTACCTTTCACATGTCTACAGTTGCCAAAGACATTTTGTTGTAGTTACCGCTGGTCTGAAACACCTTCAATGGTGCAAACTTTTTAAACATTAGCTCAAAGTGTAGTATCAGTAGCATGTGTCGCCACTGGTTTGGCAATGAAGAGATTGCTGATACAGTCCACAGAGTACTGTTGAAATGATCGATTTCAAAGCTATAAAGTTTGGTTTGGCTTCTGGCATATGTAGTCAGTTTGCCCATTATAAGCCTTTAAGACACTAAGTCCTGTAGCTGTACCTTTTCAGAGATAGGAGTAAACAGATGTTTTGGTTAAGGTATGTTTCACTTTCTTGTGTTTTTGTGTTAGTTTAGAAAGACAAAGTTGATACAGTGTGCTATTGACAGGACAGCTTCTTGGTCCTTAGCAGCTGACAACTCTTAAAACTACTCCGTACAATGCACTTTTCTTGACCAATATTGCATATATTCTGTCATCCAGCTTAAGGAAATTTTAGTGACTATTTGTTTAATTTTGAAAGTTGAAGCTGACGTAGTTTTCCATAAAGAGGGTCCACTCCAAATTAAATATCAATGCTTTAGTTCTTGATCTCATTTAGTATATCTCAGGGACCAAAATCTCCCTTTCAGTTTTCATGTCCATAGTTTTAACAGCAAGTTGTTGCGAAATACGTGGGGACAACCCAAACCCTAGCTTGGAAGAGTAAGCACTTGGCACCTGAAACGGGCCACTGGAATTCACGGGCAACATGCGTGACAACTGAGTTGCATCCCCTTTGAAGCTTTTTTGTCCTCTACCAGTGAAGGAGTGAGGCAATGACTTCATCTTCAGCCTTCCTGTGTGTACCAACATCATGGCAAATGCCAGCCTTATTAGTTAGGTCAGAGAAAATGTGTTCTTGTAGAGAGTCGTTAGATCAATATAGAAGGATAGCGAGGTTAAGTATGGGAACAACATGGAGAATTTCAAAGATGTGGTTAAATGCAATAGGAGTTAAAGGGAGCGTTTTTTGTGTATTTGTTCTAAAGATTTTTGTCTTTAAAAATAATCTTTAACAAAGCTTTTCTTTGTTAAACTATGGTTGGAGGCTTAGTTTTTAAAAATATGTTAAATATGTGTGTGTCTGAAGCAACGGATTGCACTGAAGTTCAGGTCTGTACAACATATTTAATATTAAATGTGTATTCATTGCCTTTTTATTATCAAGTGCAATGACCTTTGAAAATGTGATTTTTAATTGAGAGGTTAGAGAAGGAACATTTTTTGTCCTGTGGTTGCTTGTATGAATTCAGCAGAGGGGATTTTTGTGCAGAGGTGAAGATACCACAACATCATTCAAATCTTTTATCTCCTGTAAGTACTCAAATGTGAGGTGGGAGAGTTAAAATTCCTGGCTTTTCCAGTTTGTATTGGAGAGATGAAGAAAGAGTGAAAAATGAGCATGAACCCATAGAAAAATCTTCATGCTCCTTAGCTTTGCTCGGAGCCGCTGCTGACCCCACCTTACCCCAAGGAACAGGAGTACCAGCAGCCTTCGGAGCACACGGGGCAAGGGCAGCGCACACCTCAAACACTGCACAGCTGAGTAGGACTTCTTGCCAAAAACTGAGGTACTGAACCTGGGAATGGTCAATGTTGAAGGGTTGCCTTTGCCAATGATGTATGTGGCAGGGGGAAAGATAGCACGTAATAAGTAGGAGGGAGATTTTTTGCTGCTTTTCTGACTTAACTTTTACTGGGAAAAACAGTTCCTATTACTTTTTCACTGAGTAAAAATCTTTATTTTCAATTGCTGTTGCAAATATTTTTTAAGAATTTCACACCACTATTAACTTTCTACCAACATAGTTGAAATATATTGTAAACTGCATGTTGGGGGGGAGGGGACAAATTGTTGAAAGTTAGCTTTTTGTGAAGCTGTGATTTATTCTTTTTTCTATAAGTTACGAGATTTATAAATTCTTACTTGAGAAATGCATTAACTTGGTATTAAAATACCACAAATAAATTTATTTAAGTTGTCGGTTTATTCTTGCATGTTTTCTTTCAGCCACGTTTTCATTAATGTCTTTTGCATGAGACATGAGTACACACTGATGTATATTAAACAGCAGAACATTCTCTTTGAGTGTCACAAGCACATGCTGTAACTTGCTCATGTATACGACTCAGATACAGGCAGTACCACATTCTGCTTTTCAGTGATACATTCAGTTTCAAGGACCAGATTAGAAATTACATTTCCTCAAGTCCCTCCGTTTTTGGGGGGAAAAGCAGGAAAACACAAGAAAAACAAGAGACAGCACAGTTGTAACACAAGTTTGATCCAAAAGTCTCAAACAGCATTGCTTGGTGGAGCCAATAGGCCAAACGGTTTTTGCTCTTATACTATGGTCTGGTAAATTGCTACAGTTTAAAAACCAGTTATGAGTTGGTGAGGGAGATGTTCATGAAATAAAAAACATGCCAGGGGCAGTAGCCAGGAGCGTAAGGTACGTATGTCTGTTATTTGAAGAAAGAAACATGGGAGTATGTGTACATGTGGAGGGTACGTGTGTGGAGCGTGCCTGCCAGATTCTCATTTGTTCTGCCTCTTTGTAGCTCCCAGTTATATTCTACACATCCAGTGCTGCATAATTGTACCCAGGATATAGCCTTCGTCCGTAGGCTTGACGAAATCTTTAGTCCCCTATATCGAAACCAACTATGTGAGTCAGAAACAACACCCGCCCCCCTCTGCCCGAAAAAAAAGCATTTAAATATCATATCAGCACAGAAATGTTAGGTAATGCATTATTACTCAATATCAGACTTCCCTCAGCCCATGAGACTGTAGCGTCTTCCTTACATGTGGCAAAATTACAGCCTTGACCTTAGCTGTGCTTCACAAGAGCATACTCGAACTTCATGCTTCATTAAACTGGAATATGATGAGATTAGAATTTTATTAATGTAAGTAGCATCAGGAGTTTCAATGTATAAAGAATTTTTATTGAACAGAAGCTAGTACAACATCTAGTCTCTATACGAACAAGCTTCTTAATATCTGTATCAACCTCCAAGCAATAATCTTTCCATCTAAAGAAGTCTGGATCTGTAACTACTGGAATGCTGTCCCGTTACAACCTGTAGCACAGGCCAGCTGTGGGGGGTTTTTTTATCATTCTTGACTGTCATTTACAGCAGTAGTACTTGTCAGTCCTGGAGATAAGGGCAGGCAAGTGAGTCTCAGCCCTTTACAACTTGGAAATGGCACAGGAATATTGCTGGAATGATTTTCCTATGCTGCCCAGAGGGATCTTGAGAGGCTGGAGGAACCTCATGACGTTCAACAGGGGAAGCACCAAGTCCTGCCCCTGGGAGGAACAACCCTGTGTACTGGGAGCCCGGTAAAGATCCTGGGGGTCTTGGTGGACACCAAGTTGAACACGAAGCAGCAGTTGCAAGAAGGAAGGCTGACAGTGCCCTGTGCTCATCAGCAGGTCAAGGGAGGTGGTCTCCCAGCCAGCCTCGGCGAGGCTCGAGTGCTGGGTCCAGCTCTGAGATCACTAATATGAGAGACATAGAAATAGTGCAGTGAGTCCTGTGACAGGCTACAAACATGGTTAAAGTCTTGGAGCACCTGTCATACGAGAGAAGCTGAGATCGGGGACTACTCAGCTTGGAGCAAGCTCAGATAGAAATACCTGATGCAGGGAACAAAGGCTACAGAGCCAGACTCTGCTCAGGGGTGCCCAATGACAGGACAGGAAGCAAAAGGCACAGACGGAAGCACAGGAAATCCCACTCAAACAAAAGAAAACAGTGTTTTACTCTGAGAGTGGTTGAACACAGGAGCAGGTTGCTCAGAAAGGTTGTGGACTCCCCATCCTTAAAGATACTCAAAACCCAGAGGGATGTGGCCCTGATCTCGCTGACCCTGCTCTGAGCAGGGGCTTGGACCAGATGCTCAGAGGTGCCCTTCTGCCTTAGCCAGCCTGTGAGTGTGGGATTAGGTCACAGCTGAAGGCTTAAGCCAGCTGATACTAAAGGCCAGGGAAAAGGAGATGCTGATTTATTTGGACAAACCCAGTTCACTTTATATGAATAAGTTTTCACCCACTGTTGAATTTCAGCATGATTCAGCTGGAGTTTTTGCTGTGTTGCCCTATGTATGTGTTTGTTTTGGAATAGTAAGCCCTATTGTGTGGGCTTATCTTAGTTGTTTTAGTTCTGAGAGATAATCTTTTTTTAGAGGTTGCAGTGGGAATTTAAGCAGAATGACTGTTTTTCAGATTCCCGATTGCTTTCATGTAATACCCCTAGTTTTCACAGGGAATTGTACTGCCAGATGCTTCGAAGCAGTCCGAATGGCAAGCATGGGATAACCATCTTCCAAAGAGATCACAGTTAAACTGTAGTTAGCAAAACCTAAAAGATACAGATTCCTTAAATTTTTGTGATGGGAAAACATCAGTTTTGGAGTTGCTTCTTTTTACTCGTGGTGTTTTTTTATTTTAAATCCTCGGGCTGCTGATTTGGGAGTTCCTTCTCTGTCCTTGAAAGCACATTCACTTCAGCTGGAAGGATCTCCAGCATCATCACTTTTCAGTCCTGCAGGGGTGGAGCACTCAGACTGAAGATCCAGCAGCACCAGCTTCCTGAGCACCTGAAATCCTTCTTGCGTCTTGCTCAACTACAAGAGAGCTTGCAGGCAGGACAGCTTTGGTGATCGGTTGTTGCTATCTAGAACAAGTGTTTTCCCTTCCAGCTCTAAAGCTATTGCAGTTGTCTTCTATTTCTTTTGGCAAAAGGATGTGTTAGTCAATGTGCTCAACAGCACCTGCATTTCCTATCCTGCTTCACAAACAGCTTCAAGAGTTTTGAGTATATCAGTTCAGCTGCTTATTTTTTGCTAAGCTTTCTGACTACATCAGTCCTATCTGTGTGTCTTGCATATGCTGTCTTGCAAGCAAACAGGTTACCGAAAACCTGCCCACAGAGCTTGCTGTTTGGCACAGAGGAACTTGAGGTTCATGAACTGTTTGTCTTTGACTTTTATGAGCACAGAAATCCCTTCTGTATTACCACTCTGTGTCCGAAAACAAGATTCCGCTTACAGTTGAGAGGATGCAGAACACAAATATTAATGCCCCCCTCCCCTGCATTTCAGTATCAACATCACTTTCTTCCACAAAAACTAAAGCCAAGTGTTGCCCCATTACGAAAGGAGATTACTTGAAAAACTGTGTAGATGGCTTCAATCTCTACCTGCTTATAACTAGAATCTAATGCCAAGTCCTTTGTGGACAGCATTTTCTGGAAATGAATGTGCCAGTACTGTCTGTCAAACCTGATTTTTTCAAGGATAATTGCTCTTTTGGTTTTACAGTTCTGAAGAACTAACTTCAGCGGAAGAAACTGCTTCAACAAGAAGAAAAACTAGAGCTATCACATTACAGATGCTTGGAGGTATCAGATATTCTCCAAGATTTTTTTGTTGTTGTTTTAAGGAATAAAAGAAAAAGAGGAGATAGTGACCCATTTGGAACATGCAAGAACTCTGCCTCCCGTTAAGTCCCCATGTGTTGCCTGATCTAGTTGAGAGGTGTCCCTGTCCATGAGAGGGAGGTTGGATTAAATGATCTCTAAGGTCCCTTCCAGCCTAGGCCATTCTATGATTCTATGATCATGAAGCAAAATACAAGATAACTTTACTATTTTTCTCTACATAATAATTGTTGTGTCTCAGTTAAACTTCAAGACATGTATTATTAAGTCAGCTTAAGACACTGTCCCTTAGGAAATAGGGTTGTATTACCAATGGAAGCTATTCTTAATTAGACTCTAGGTAGTCTTCTATATGGTGTAAACCACTTCTTGTGCAACATGATGCCTCTATTCTGCGACCCTCTAATACAGACACCTAGAAGCAAAGAAATTGTACCTTACCTTGGCTTTGGGGTCCAGCTCAGTGATGAACTTTAGATTCAAGAGCTGTCAAGGCCTATCATACCCAGCAACAGGCTTCAGATCACACGATTGTTTCTGTGATCAATACTATTCTTTCGTTTGACTGCTGACATTACATCAACAAACAAGTGTATACAATGCAAGGTTTGTCAAACTTCTAAACTTAAGTAATATTGAGTGAAATTCGTATTAATCAAGGTAAATTAAACATACTGGTGCTGAAAGCTTTTACTTGCTAGTCTTGAAGTATGTTGATTATTTATTCATGAGTAGGTGAAATACTGAGTCCCAGTTGATGTGCAAATGAGAAATGTTCTATATTGGAATATGCAGGTACGGTTTTAATATTTGCTATGTAGGATAAGCACTTAGGAAAGGTAGAAAAAACATCAAAATTTTAGCAGTTTAGAAAACAGTGCAATAGAGTAGTAGATCAATATAACAAGCAACAGGATAGTTGAAGGTCATTGCAGTAGGATGATACTGGTTTACGAAACATCCTTGGGTGTCTGAAATTGTTGGAAGATTTTGTTACAACTCCATTTAAAAAATCAGTTATTCCCGCTTGCCTTTCAAAGTAGCATCTGTTACAGCTATCACAGCAGCATTTGGCACAGTATCCTCAAAATGAAGATGTTGAAATCATAATTTAAATATGTATGCAAAAACATGAGTCACAGCTGTATTACTGTACAACAAAAACAAAGATAACATCGGCATATGAGCAGTTCATTTACAGACTGTAAACCAGTACTGCCAAACAAGTTTGCAGTAAATGTGTAGTACTGAACACATATGAGGAAAGACAATGAGCTCTTTCATAATAAAATAAAAAACAAGAGGTGTGGTATTTCTTATTTACAGAAGTTCCCCTAAGATTACTAATGTTACGAATTTCCACCTAAAAGTCATGAAGTCTCAATCCCAGGGTTACACGTGGATCTAATTATCTGTATACATAAAGTAGCCATGAAAGTACAATTAGGTAATTATTTTCTCTCTACGAATATTTAATCTTGGGCACTGGCTAGACTTTGTAATGAACTGATGTTCCATAGTGAAGAAAACAGATCCATGTCTCTTTTGGTTTTCTTTTATTTTGAAGTTAGAGGTATTGTGGTACCTAAGACATAGGTTCTCATTATTGTGGTGTTTGAAATTACACATGAGCTACAACCTTGGCACAGGCATCTCCAGGATACCTCTCATTCTCCGCTCTGAAAACACAAACATTTTATATCTGTTCAGAAGGCTAAAAGCAGTTGTTGATTTAGCATTTTGGGTTTGTTTATCTAGTCCATCACTTTTAGTCCAGACTCAGTGTCACTCAAAGCATTCCTGTTCCAGCACAGGAACAATAAGCTGAGTTTCTCCATCTGTCCCCTCGCCCTGCCACTGTACTGAGGTAAGGTCTGACGGGGCATGTGTAATCATGCATCAAGGTGCCAGGCAGTGTCATACTTTAAAGATGCATCCTTCAGAGCACGTACTCCTCATCCACCTTTATACAGCTAATCCTGCCTCTTGACAGACAGCCACGTAGCCATAGTCCGGAAGAAACACTCTACAGAGGGATGAGTTCAATAAAAGGTCACTGTGAGGGTGACGGAGCACTGGCACAGGCTGCCCAGAGAGATTGTGGAGTCTCCTTCTCTGGAGATATTTAAAACCCGCCTGGATGCGTTCTTGTGTGACCTACTGTAGGTGATCCTGCTCTGGCAGGGGAGTTGGACTAGATGGTCTCTAGAGGTCCCTTCCAACCCCTGACATTCTATGATTCTATGCTGGAGTCCACACACTGAGTGTTTGCTGGGATTCAGGGTAGTATGTTATCAGGTGTTTTTATAGATCTGGCTTGTATCACGACAAGAACACAGCATTCAAAGAGAGCAAAAAAAAAAAAAAAAGATTCACTATATGCTTGCATTTATATAAACTCAATACTCCCTCTCCATCCCAAACTGAGCGCTGAGGTCAGGCCCGCACTGTAACCCTTTCCCAGAGCAGCAGTGCTACCTGTGAGTTTGAGAATGCTTGATTGATACTATAGCACCTGTACTCATGAGACACAGTGGTAATTCTGAGCTTTTACTGGCTTCACTGGCATTTTGGGTGGGGGCCAATCTAAAATCTCTGTATTACCACAGCAAAATTAGTTTACTGCTATCTTATTTCTCTGCATTAAGAAATCCTTTTGCAGGTGTAGCCTTGGCATATTGGGTTTGAACTGAACCAGACTGTTGTCAGAGCAATTTTAATAGCTTGTTTTTCAAGGTAAGTTCCATGCTGCTTCTAATTTAAACAAAGTAGAATGAATGTAGTCTACTCAAAAGTAGTCTTTCCTCAGTGAAAGCAAACTTTAAAAGCATATGAGAAAGGAATTAATGGTAGGAGTTTAAAAAAAAAGCCCCCTGTGAGAGTAACATTTCATTTGGATATGAGCACAAGTAAGATCAATTCCTTCAGTCCCTTTGTCCCTTATATTGACCTATGCATCCCATGTCATGGAAGTTTTCCAAACAACAAAAAGCCAGATTTGTTACCATCATCATTTTCCTGCCAGAGCAGGTGTTAAGGAGCTGTGGTCCTAATTTTAAAAAAGCAACACTTAGTTGATTAGCCAAGTAACTAGATATTGCTGGCCCTATATGTAGGACTTTTCGTTTAAGCAAGGCATATTTTGTACTCAAAAGCCATTTGCACAGACATTTATTGTGTTCATTTTCAACGAACATACATTTATTTTTCTTCTTTGACATTTTCATAATTTACTAGTGCCACCTAGATTAGCACTAAATTAACGCCACAAGTGACTTATGAGACAACTGTAAATGATTATGTAATTTATAAATTACTGAAATAAAAAAACCCTTCTATATGGTTATGGCAAATTCTGTTTTAAATCTGAAGCTTTTAATTGGTTTGAAGGTTAAAGTGTGAGCTGCTTCTGTAAACAAAGGACCAGGGAATTAGTTTTGCTTTCTTAGCCACATTTTGCCTTTGTTGAAAAGCACCAGCTGTTTATAACTTAAAAAAAAAAAAAGAAAGAAAAAAAAGACAGTCGATGACTGTATTAATTTCTCAGGAAAGCTAATTTAATTTATGGTTAAAGGTGGTCACTTGGCAGTGTGACAAACAGGAGCCCTGTGTTTGTTTATTCACAAGACAAGCCATGCATGGGCAGCGGACTCTTACTCTCTTACCCTCGTGCACAACATACACAAGTGGATTTTTATCTCCAGTTAAACCTGGACCATCTCATTGGGTCCCACCAGCAGCTCCGGATGCTTTTTGCTCAGGGCTGTCAGTCTCAGACAACAGGGCCTGGCCAGATTTGGTCAAGGATGGAGTATTTAACAAGGACGGCAGCCAAGGACAGCTTCCACCCAGCCCCTCCCATCAGGCCAGCTTTGTCCAGGTGATGTTTAACAACCTGCTAGGGTTCTGGACAAAAATAAAAACAATTTACAAATCTAGAGTGCTGTCACTGCACACGTTTATCAAACTTATGGAGTGAATTGTGTGAAGGAAGATGACTTGAAACACCACAGAAGTTCTAGTTAAAATTTATGTCAGTACGTAAAATGAGACCACCAAGTTTTAGAATTAAATCTTGGCTGAAGGATTTGAATGAAAACGCCAGTGCATAAACTGCATTAATTGTGGAATGCAACTCATCATGGCTTTCTCTTCTGCTTTACTGATGGAGTAGGAAGGAGAAGAAGAAAACTACCATGCTGAAACCTCTCTGCACAAGAGTGCCTGTCAGTCACTTCATACTACTTCCTTCCTAACATAATACACTACCTTAACTTTCAGAGAGAAGAAAGTAATATTCTCAGTGGTGAAAAACAGCTGGATGTCATTAACAGCTTGAAAGTGGAGGTGGTGCTGTCATCACTTCCACTTTCCCCTCCATTCTCTCTCTCCTCCCTTTTGCTTCTTTTTGAAAGCCATAGCTTCAATTTTCCCTGCTCTCACTTAACTGACTTGAAATTACAGCTTTTTGGCAAAATGAAGTTAGATTTTCTGCAGTCTCCTTCTATTTTTTGTGAAGCATAGCACTGGTGGGTAACGTTCAATGAATTTTCTTTTCCTTTGGATTGTGTTTCCTTCTGAGCCAACAGTGCAAAAATGAGAGAGTGAGAGGAGCTCCCCTACATCATGTGCACTCGAACCCCCTTTCTCCTGGCTCTTCCACCAAAGGAGCTGTAACTTTTATATAAAAAGAACTGACATCTTTTATTACATTCCCTCCTTTCTCCACAGTACTTGGCTCCACAACTGTGACTGCAGCCCTCCATGTATTCAGCACTGGAGAGCCCCTGTTCTCCCCTTCATTCGCCTCAAAAGTCACAACTGCAGCAAAAGGTAGACTGTGTGCTGGCCTGGCTCTGTGGCATCAAGGCTGTCAAAGCTGCACAATTTACAAAATAATCTGGTTTTTAAGGTAAACTATGAGAAGGTGGTGGTGGCCATAGACACTAAAAATCCACAAAAGATCTGGTTTTCTGCAGGTGTGCTCTGGCTTTGACTCAGAGCAATGAAGATAACTGGAGCATCTCTCTTATAAGGAAAGGTCAAGAGAGCTGGGACTATTTAGCTTGGGGAAGAGAAGGCTGAGAGGAGACTGTATCAACGTCTAAAAATATCTAAAGGGTGGGTGCAGGGAAGATGGAGCTGGACTCTTTTCAATAGTGGGCAGTGACAGGACAAGGGGCAAGAGGCACAAGCTGGAACACAAGAAATTTCATCTAAACATGAGGAAGAACTTCTTTACTGTGAGGGTGACAGAGCCCTGGCACAGGCTGCCCAGGGAGGTTGTGGAGTCTCCTTCTCTGGAAACTTTCAAAACCTGCCTGGATGCGTTCCTGTGTGATGTGCTCTAGGCAATCCTGCTTTAGCAGGGGGCCTGGACTAGATGATCTCTAGAGGTCCCTTCCAACTCCAACAGTTCAGTGTAAATACCAATGATAATTTTTTGCAGGTTTAGCCATCAGCCACATCTCCTGGCACAACGTGACAGAGGTTGTCCAACACTACTCCAGGAAGCACACACACTGCCAGCTTCCCAAGGAGCTGTCATACAAGTTTGTTAGGCTTAAACCCCTGCTTTTAGGTGGTATGTCACTGAAAGGGCCGGCAGAAGCTGGTGACCAGAGGTTAATTGTGTCCTGATCATAGCCCACCCTAGTGATATCTCCTCTCATCCTCACAGAGTCTCACCTGTGGTGTTACACCTGGTTTCTTTACACATGCAGCAGGGAAAGGGAAGAAGAAACTCCCCAATTAACACACTGAGTTTCACTATCCCTCTTTAACGCTTCTTATTTAATGCAGACTTCATGCAAGATTGGCATCATTAATTTCTAGGCAAAGAGCCTACCTCACTGCAGGTAGCTCTGTGCTGGAGCAATGTTCCAGGCACCTCTCCTCTGGCAGCATGGGGACTGTGGGGATGGCTGAGCTCTAGAGCTCCAGGCTATGCAGGCACTCTGTGAGCTGCCCTCCAGCCCAGATCCTGCTTTTCCCAGTAGGCAGCTTTTTCATTCAATCTCAAGAATGGTCAAAAAAAACCAAAACCAAAACCAAACAACAACAAGAAAAAAACGAACAAAAATTCCCCAATAAACCACGGCAAATCCAAGGGGAGATGTTCCATCTTTTATTCCAAATCCATTCATCTCCCACCCTGCACTCTGTTGACAGGAAGAAGGGCACATATGAATGGTTTTCATGTGGTCTAGCCTTTCTCCTTACTGTCTTTCTGTATGTCTTTGCAGATAAAGAAATTTTTATAGTTTATGAGAAATAAGGAAAAAAAAAAGCCTTTGCCCTTTGCAACAGCTGCTCTTTGCTTCTCTACCCAGGAAAGAGATGCTGTCAGGCAAACAGGGATTTATTTTGGGCAGTCCAATACATGAAAATCAGATTTTGCAGGATTAGTTGCAGTTGGAGCCAAAGTGCCATTACTGAGGATACATCTGGAAAAGGTCACAAAATGCACTCAAACAGAAGAACTGTCAGCCTGCATTTTTTTATTCCTTCATGTGGTCAGGACCCAGTATTATCTGGATATTACTGTGTCCAGTATTATACGAAATATGAACTTCTCCGTTCTGCTGTACTCCCTCACCCAATGTACATGCTTTTCTCCTGACAGCTGTTCATCCCTTTGGCAACACTAGACGCCGCTGCTCTTTATTCATGAGTTAGGGAAAGCCCTGGTGGCACTCCTGCATGGCCATTAACTGAGTAACAGCCAGTGGCTATACGCAAAACGTGATTCTCAGGCGTGATTCTGGGGGGGAAGGTAAAGCTCTGTGTTAGGAAATTACCCCAGTGGGGCAGGGGTGGATTTTTCTCACTGCCACCAGCCTCTCTTGTTGCTATTTGCCTTTTAGCTGGTAAGGAAAACCAAGTCACCCCAGGGACAGTGTATTTACCAAATGGTGTATACCTAAGGGGCACGAGAAATATACAGGATTTATTCCCTTCCTCCAGGAGACTACACTTGTTTTTCTGGCCATTGGTTCTTTACTTTCCTACTTCTCCCTCTCTAGGGATCACTTTTTCACCTAATGGGATTGCCATTGCTATTTTAATACAAGTTTCACAGTCTTTAGGGTTCTTAATTAAAATTATTACTTACAGGTGTGGTTATGTATACACATTTTAAAGCTTCTAGTTTTCATCCTTTCTCAAGCTTAATAAGAAGAGAAAAACAATTCCATCTTTCAATCCAAACAAATCCAAACAATTCCATCTTTCTTGATGTAATGTTTGAGGAGTTGGACTTGGCAGCATATTTCTCTCCTCTAACTGGATTTTGGAAGACAGATCTTAGAAGGTCTATTGGGACTACCCAACTTATTTGTAGCTGAATATTTTTTCTGAGGTGGGTGCAGAATAGTGAATAAGGCGGTTCATTATTAGAGTGCAAGAAGTCCACAGACTATTCTAAAATCAAAATGTGAGTAGGTCGATGAATATGTAAAATCCTTGTAATTATTGTGCTTTCCAGACTGTGTGGTGGGGCTTGTGTTACTTATACTGTATCACAGATCTACTACATATTAATTGTGATGACCCATCAGCTCCAGATTAAGTTTTGAGCCTGAATGCTTGTTTCTTTGCGTGATCATTTTAGTTTCAAAATGACCTTTATTCTATTTCTGCTGTTCCTGATGAGGCTAATGAGCAGTGTGTATATGAAATACCCCAAAGGCAGTTAAAAATCCAGAATTTAATTGCTGGTAAGAAACAATTTGTGATGAAAACACTGCTATTCCAAGCCATGATTAGTCATTTAAAATCGACCAAGTGATGTTTAGGCAGCTCCTCCAGGATAAATATTATGTACTGGGTTGTTGATCAGGTCTCTAAATGTCTTTGGGGTCTGATCAGATCTTGTTTGCATATTAATAGAATTTTCAAACACCGAGATTTCATAAAAGCAAGCAGGAATAAGTGAAGAAGGTTTAGGCACGTGGGTGGATGTCTGCATGTTGATTGGACCATGACTACATCTAAAGAGATGGTTTAGTCCAGCAGTTACCAAGGCTACAAACTGGGATCAAGAGAAGACGGGATGCGCTCTCCTTATTTTCATCAGGACAAGCAATAGTTAGCCAGCACCCAAGGCCATATTTTTTATCCCTTCCTTAATTAAATAACAGACAATTAAGTGCAAATAATGGGAATCAAAATGACTTGACTGTCCACTGAGGTTTTTAGTAGCTGAAGGGAAGCTGTTGCCAGTGCCTGGAGGGGCTCGTGCCTGGGCTGCTGGAGCCCTGGGGAGCTGCTGACCACGGCCGGCTCCAGTGGCACTTCCCACTGCCCGGCAACACTTTCCTAGTCGTCCTCCAGACTCCGTAAAGCTGAGCAGAGCAGGCTGTGAGGGTGTCATGGGGGTATGCACTCCCTCCTTCACCATTTGCTACATGAGTGTTGGTGGAGCCGAGTTGAAGGCTTGCTGGTGAGAGGACGATGATGACTTGATGATTATGAAATGAAGAAGAAACAATCAGTCCATTCCTCTAGTTGACCTTTCTGCCTGGCATAGTCCTCTCATAACAGTGGTTCACCTGTTATTTACCCTGTTCTTCCCCAAGCACAAATCTCTAATGATTGCCATAAATTCTGCTCATATTGGGCAATATTTTGTTCTTATGTTAACTTGTTCATGGAAAATTTTCAACCCACCTTAGAACAGTATTTATTTCAGTGTTTGCTATATACTTAATAAATGCAATGAGGAAGGATTTGCACTTTGATTTTAAAAAAGGAGGGCTCTTGCCTTTAAATTCTACAAGATACGTCAACACTTCCCAGATAGTTTGTAAGCTCTTCCAGCCGGCACTGCAGCCATCGCTGCATCTTTTCTGTGGAAGGAAGCTGGAGTTTAAAGTAAATGCATCAACTTGCTGGTATCTGCTACCACAACTCAATCTGAAAACGCACAGGGTGTATAGCGCAGTACGCTGGGATATTGGTGAGTGTGGTACCTCTCATTTGAAATTGGTACGGATCTTTGATACTGTTTCATATAAACCCCAAAATGAAAATGTGATGTGCAAAACCCTATGCTCTGAGTGGTTTTTTGTTTCCTTAAGCTGATTTTTTTATAAACACTTAAAAGGTGGAATATAAAAACTAGAGTAGATACCATAATGAGCCTTTTTTGAGTTGTGAATACATGGCACCTTGATTTTGCAACTAAACAAAATTGTCAAGGCATGTTGCCGTTTAAGGCTCTTAAAGCCTCATAAAAAAATAAAAAGAAGGAATACCTTATCACTACTTTATTTATAATAGAAACATGATTTAAGAGGAATTAATGTCTATAAATCAAAAGTTGCCTAGTCATTACTTTGGTTGTATTTCCTTTTGTGCTTTTCCCAGCTTTTAGCTGAAGGACAGGATGGGATGCTGGTTTCCCCTGACGGTGCATTTCTTCTTTGTCTTTTCAGGACAGGCAAATGCAAAGAGCTAATACCCGGGATGAAGTGCTGGATGTCATAGCTCTGATCCAGAGAAATGTCTCTATTTAGAAAAGGTTTTTAACTGTATTTTAATGTTATCATCGGCTTCAGTGACAAAGAAGTAGATGTATATTTCCAAGAAATAAGAAATAAGAATAAGAATAAGAAATTGGCTTTGAATAATTTGCATGCTTAATCCTTCTCCCCAGTCAGGGCAGGAGGTCTGGGTTCCTTGATGACTGAGAATGACAACTATGCAGAGCCAGTACAGCAGTCTTTTAAACAATTTTCCTTTTAAGAGACTTAGTAAAATAGATAGGACAAATTGAAGCAGAGAAAACCTTGGTGTGTATCTCACATCACAGATTCTTTGAAATACAGTGTGCCTGAAGCAAAGTGAAATCAGTAAATGCAAGGACAGGATGGCAAAACTGAAGTAAGACATTTTCAGAGAATAAAGGTTTGAAAAGTAATAAATGTTTCATTGCCTTAAATTCTAAAAAGAGTTTGATCGATAATGGGAAAGGTACCAAAACATTCTGTAACTCAGTATTGATTTTTATGGTATATTTATCCTTTGAAAGGCACTAGCAGGTCATTACTGAATTAGATAGAAGAATCCTGAGAAGTTAAGGACTTTTACCACCCTCAAAAGCTATATATTTGTTACACAAGGTCACAGTGACTGCTTATTTTTGGAAAACCATTAGTTCCACATAGCATGTGAGGAAGAACAATTCCAGATGCCACACAACAAACCTGATGTTGTCTGTCTCTGAGGACTCCCACACAGTCCTTCATGTTTGAAGTGGTTTTTTTTCCCTACCCTAACATAATCATTTATTAAGTTTTATTATTTTGGCTTTTCAGTTAATCGTTATCCAACATGGCACCATTAGCTGATTTATGACCCTCCTTATCATAATTTCATGTTAAGCCCATAGCATCTACATGTTGGACTCCTGTATAAGTAAAATCTGGACTAACCAGAGATGCTGTAGAAGAAAACATGCTGATTCAGTACCAGCCCAATGGCTAAAAAAGTCCCCTTCCCCTGAGGAAGCTTCGTAACCCCTGCATCTGTGCGTGTGCTTTCAAGGCTTGGACTGTTCACTCCTTGGTCTCCCACAGAGACCCATCAGCCCTCCCTGCTGTAGCAGTAGTGATGGGGTTAACCCTTGTGAGACTGATGGCTCTGCACGAGGTGTTGAATCCTGCTAGTCTCCTTCCCCAAATGAGCATGCCCTTGGATGCACGTATCGTGCTCTCTGACTAAAACATACTCAAAGGTCTTTTACAGTGTGGAAGGTATTTTCTTTTGCAGCGATGTCATGCCCTTGGTTTCTGAAGTTTCAGAGCTCTTGCATCAAGCAGAGAAAGCCACCGCTGGAATGCAGATTGGACCTTGGGTGATTTGAGCTGGCACCTGGACTTGCCCCATGTTCTGCTGCAGTGGGTCAGTGTGCTGAGGAGAGGGAGCTAGACCACAAGGCTGCTTCCTTAGCTGGACATCAAAGGATCTAAGTGAGATTGTCCTGGTTTGAAAGCACCAGGACAAAGGTTCTCTGGGGCTCCTGGCACAGGTGGCAATCAGTGGAGAAGGAGGGGCAGCTGTGCCCATGGGGAGGCGAGGATGGGTTAGGTGACCCAAATGGAACAATCATAGTGTTCCTTCCCTAAGAAGAGCCCTGGGGCTGTTAGTGCCTCTTGGGTTGGGAGGATTGCCATGGGCTCTTTGTCCTGGCTTTGTGTTACTGGTGTTTCTGCCTCCTATTTCTACACTGGAGGGGCGCTGTTCCTTGGGACAGGTTGTCTTCTCCTGCTCTGGGTGGGAGCAGTGCAGCTCCTTTTCTATTTCTTTTGGGCTGTCATGGGGACTTTGGGCTCAAGCGTTCACATCTGCTGCCAAGTCTGCTCTGGGACTTTTTGTCTGCTCAGGACCTTGTTGTCATCTGGAAGGTGTGAGTCCTGTATTAACATATTCTTGTACCTTTAAGCATATTGCATAGTTTTCTATATACATATATATATATTTAAATCTTCATTGTTACTGTTACTATTCTTCTTTTTCATTAAACTGATTCAAGTTGCTTTTCAACCTCAAAGTCTCTCTCCTTGGTTCCCCTTTTATCCTCCTCTGGAAGGGGGGTGGGGGATCACAGAGAGCGTCTCTTAGAGTTTAGTGGCTGGCCCAGCCTTAAAATTTGGCAGATTTGTTGGCTCCCAATGGCATTTCATAGTTTTTCATAGTTTCATGAACCCTAATTTAATATTTCAATATTTAATTTTTTGTTTGCCAGGTTGGAGAAAAAAACCTTCAACAGTGATTTAATATAATATTAAAATATTATACTACATCCTTAGAGACTTTGGGTTATGGTTTATTGTCACATTGCTCCCTAATAGCATATATACTATGCTGTTATCTAGGGCTTATTATCTATATGCTTGTTATCTAGGGTTTGCAATTTTTTTTTTTTTTTTTGTCAGGGATGTTGAGCAAAGGGCGTTGTTTTTCTGTTGTGTTTAATCTGCTTTATCTGGCCACCTCAGGTGCTATTTGCTAAGTCTTATTGAAAATTAATAATCTAAATTTTTTCATGGGAAATTATGCTTCTCTTCTTTTCACCAAACTGACTCCATCAGTGTTTGGAAGTTCTGGAAATTGTTCTCTGTGTTTCAGTTTGTTAGCCTTATTATTGATTATCACAACTATGTGCAGGGGTGGTTTATTATTAGTACGCACAACAAGCAATGCCACCACTCCAAGTTCTACAACACCAAGCAGCAATGTTCCTCCATCCATTCAGGCACAAGTCAGTTGCAGGGCATCTCCTCGGGGTCAGCACTTGCTCTCCAGTTACCGTAAATCACTTCTTGCACAGCCAGCTCTTGGAGGTGTTTGACACCTTTTTGCACGATGGTCCACTTGCCTGGGCAATATTTGATGTTCTCTTTAAAGGGATATCTGTCCTTCACAGCTGCTGGGAGCTGTTTCCACAGGCTGAGATTATTTAATTTCCTCCCTATAGCCTTGTCAGTTCCTCCATCTCTGGCCAGACTTCCCAGCTGTCTGGCTTCTCTGTAGTTTAAAACAATTGTGCCGACTCCACTATCCCAGCAATGAAGCACCCAGGTGATAAGTGTCTCACCTTCAAGATGGCCCTTCATTATATTCCACAAATCTTTCAGAGAAAAGGCTTGATTTCTCTGCTTTAGAAGGACTCTGCTTGGTCTTTTTATGAAAGTAGAAGGACCCGGTCTCTCATCTTCATCAGAGCTCTCTCTCCTCAGTGATCTGTCTTTTCTATGGCTTTGCTATGAGGGGGCTGAGTTTGCTTCCTTTTCGTTACGGGGCAACCCATGCTGGTGTGGGTGGAGGGATCAGTATAGGAGTGACCCATGCCACAATGGACAGAGGTGAAGTTAATCTACGTATGTTTGAAATTTTCTCTTTTTAAAAACTTTTTTTTTGTTAGTTTTTTTAAATGCCTTTACTTGAGTTTATTGCTTCAAGATACAGAAATAGTTAACGTCATTAACCTAGGAGTTCTGGACAACACAGGCAGTACTGTAATACAACATCAAACCTTTAGCTAGGAAATAAGTGTGGTAGATGATTAGGCTGGCCTCTGGAAGGATAAGTCTAAGTAACTTTATTCCTAGTGGTATTGGCAATTCAGAGATCTTCATTTCTGGTGATGTTAAGAGTTGGGACATATTGTCTGTATTTCACCCATAGGCTTAGCCAAGCCAAGACACTTTACCATTGTGCAATGCTTATTTTACATTTTATCTGCATTAGATTGTCAGCCAGCCTTAATTACACTTTAAATTGAAATGCGTGGGGTTTTATTCAGAAAAAACCCCAACAACTACCTCTATCAATTTTTCTCTTTCAATAACAGGCTTCTGTGCCAGTTTTTCAATTCTCTCTCTGCTTTACGACTACATTTTTTCTTACAGTTACTCTCTTTTTTTCTTCTGTTGCTTTATGAGGAAAAAGACATCTTCTATGAATACTAAACACACAGTGGGACATAAAGGAAAATCCCCAAGTTAAGCCTTCTATCTAGTTCTGCTTTACAGCTTCGTTCCAGTTTTTCCTTTAATAGCCTACCAACATCACGAGAAACTGCTCCAGACAGCTCTTTTTCCTCAACAGACATTAAACGCTTGTGTTGGGTGAGGGGGAAAGAATCATGTAGGGAATTTTAAATGTAAGCCTTGACATTTCACATTAAATTTTCTAGAAATGCTGGCTGACATCAATAAGATCAAGAGGAATGTGTTAGGAAGGGCTGTGCAGTGTTGCAGTGGCTGAAAACCCTGATACTGCTTGTGTGTATGTAGTAAGATACCAATAAATAGCTCCACCTGGGCCCTGTGAAAAAAGCAAGACTAAATTGGCTAAATTAATGCTGTGTTATTTTGGGGAGCTGTGAAGATTAGACAGCAGTGCTTTACTCCTTACAGGCTCTTCTTTTTATCAGGTAAAAGATGATTTGAATGTTAAAAATAGCACAGTATCTATAATTTATTCAGTTGTTTTTACTTTAGGTTCTGGTGCCCCAGTTAATATAAATGGAATACAGTGTAGAGGAAAACATAATTTCAAACTTTCCCAGATAGGAAATTATGAAAAGTGCTCTATGTCGAGTGTCTGCTTTAGTAATTCTATAAACTGCAGTAAAAGAGAACTACAGCGAACCTGAAACTCATGCACAGAACCTTTTATGTTCTTCTAGTGTCTAATGTCTGCATTTTACATAGAATCTGCTGTAGAGTTTTTCTACTTTCTCTTTGGGGAAGAAAAATATGGTGCTTCTGCTCTTCTGATAAGAGCTTTGCTGTATCTTGTGTGATTGACAGCTTTTGCCAGACAAAATTGGGAAAATTTAATTCATACAGTTTCATTTCTTATCAGTTTTGAAGGATATGATCATTTGTGCTGATCTTTTCTAGAGGTGACAGTGCTTCAGGTAGGGATCTTTAAACAGTAATTATTTGTGATATGAAGAAAGAGAAGACAAATGGACTGCTAGGTATTTGCTGTTTACTTTGATGATATTCAACCTTGTTCTAAATGCTTTGTCATTATGTTTACAAGATAAAGTAACCTTTGTGTTTTGGCACCAAATTCTGCTATTCATTCTCTGTTGTGCCTGGGCTTTTATCTACACCATTGTGCAATGCTTATTTTACATTTTATCTGCATTAGATTGTCAGCCAGCCTTAATTACACTTTAATTTGAAATGCGTGGGGTTTTATTCAGAAAAAAACCCAACGACAACCTTTGTCAAATTATACAGTCTAAACTGTCAAAAGAAGTAACAGATTGAAAGGGATGCATTGAAATCTGTCAAAGATATGGACAACAAAAAAATACCTAGTCTTACTGAAAGGAAAACTGAACACATGAACACCAAAGAAACATTTTCTCTTAATACTCCACACTGAGTTTTCATTCCTGCAAAGGTGGTTTAATGCTGGAAGTAAGAAATTGGACGAGTGCCAGAGCTTGTTTATTCCATATTTTCCTGTAAAATAAAATTGGCTTCTATAACTAAATAAAACCTTTTAACTCTGCATCGTAATCTTTTCAAGTGCTATAATTCAGAGGTTTCAAGGATGCTCATTGAAGACTAAATGTTGGATACCACAGCTCTTGCGTTCTCATAAATATTCCTACAAAGCATGTTAATACATGCCATACATCCAATTCAGTACTAGGTAGTTCTCAGGAAATGTTTTACTTATGTTATGTGGACCTACATTGTGTTAGGTGGAGTTAAATTACTATGATAATTCAAGTATCTTAAAAAAACCCAAAAAGCATGAGGAAAGAGCAGTGAAAAAAAGTATTTCTAAATGAGCTTGGTTCTCCTGTTAAGGGCTGCTGCCCAGCATTGCCTCTCAGTGGATCACCCCGTACCAGCCAGCCCAGCTCTGCGAGGTGCTGAGGTTCCCAGCTGTCGTGGCCCTCTTTGGGAAGAGGAAAGACACCTGTGCCTTGCAGGATCAAACCCAGGGATGAAGAGGAATAGCAGTATTTTTCTCTAAGGCCTGTGACTGAATATTTAAGTTCGGTGAACTAGAGGAGCCTCCCATAAATTAAAGCCAGGTGCCCAGGTTTCCCCACATCTGAATTCAGGGACAGCTTCTTGAACAGATCACACAATTCAAGTTCAGTTCCTTCTCTTGGTGAGAATCAAGGTTTATTATTCCTCCAAGTACATTTAAACTATCATAATTCAGGCTAAGTCTCAGTGTTGACCTCAAGAGGGCTACTAAGCAGGTTTACACTTCATCATTTCGTTGCATCTAGCGAGGGATCATTAATACCAGCACGTCTGCTCAGTGTAGGGAGATGTGGTGCACGGATCTTGATGAAGCTTGCGTAAAACTGACCACTGCACTTTAGAAAAATGAGGATGTCAGCCTGAGATTTCTCATCTGCTGCATCTGCTAGATCCATTGTTTGTCTGTGCATCTAAATTTCTTTTCTACATGACTGACATGCACTATGTCATATTCAAGAAATTTAATGCCTATATATTTGTTTTTGTTAGGATTTGGAATGAAAAGATTTTCCTGAGCATATGGGCAGCTGTCATAGCGTTAACTAGGCATGGCTGAGGGATTAATACATGCTGTAGTCTCAGATGCTGAGGACACAAATACTACAGATGCTACAAGAACAAGGACTCAATTTCCGGAAGACAAAATGTTGGTTTGTCTGCAACTACACAGAGCTGCATGAGAAGAGAGTAAGTGTAGTTTCTCTATCCTCTTTTACCTAATCTTTAGACCATTACACAAAGAGATCACCTCATCAGGTTTCCCTAGGCACTTACACCATCTTCTATTGCTTTCCAGAGCAGTGTGATTTTTAAGATGTAGGAGAATGTATCTGGGCACTTGTAGAAGTGATGATTGTCTTTAGACACCTCCAGAATTCAGGTGATGCTGCAGAGCAGACCCATATGAATTACTTTCTGGGGCTTCAATACCTAAAGGCTTCAATACGTTCAATTTCTTTAAATTACTTTGACAAGTAAATGTCTGGACTTCCGGAAAGCCTTTTCCAACTCAAGAAATCTTGCCAATGGTTGCTTAGGTCCTGCAGCTCAGTGTGAACAGCGACATGGGAATGAATGGTTTAAAGCTGTGCCGGGGAGGTTTAGACCAGGCATTAGGAAGCATTTCTTTATCAAGAGGGTGGTCAAACCCTGGAACAGAATTCCTAGAGAGGTGGTTAATGCCCCAAGACTGTCAGTGCTTAAGAAGCATTTGGACAATGCCCTTAGCAACGTGCTTTAACTTGTGGTCAAGCAGTTGGACTAAATGGTCATTGTAGGTCCATTCCAATAGAAATAGAATCATAGAACAGTTTCGGTTGGAAGAATCATAAATTGTCAGGGTTGGAAGGGACCGTAAATATCATCTAGTTCCAACCCCTGTGCCATGGGCAGGGACATCCACCTCTACTGTCCTAGCCCTATCAACACCACTAAATCGTGTCCCTTGTCTACTCTAAAAATTGGCAAAAAGAAGAGGCACCAGCTGTTGGGCAAGGTGAGGGAGTCAAGGGTTGCACTTCTGCACCCAGTGTGTAGAAAAAATGCTCAGCCCAAACCCAGGTGGCCTGCCTTGGCTCTAAAAAGCTCTTTCCTTGGGACCATGTTTGCTCATGAGTCTCTAAATTTAGTATTTACCCAAGTATTAAAACATGTAAGAAGTCAAGCCACAGGTTCTGCTTAGTATGTTATTAGAATCATAGAATGTGTTGGGCTGGAAGAAACCTTTAGAGGTCATCCAGTGCAACCCTCCTGCAGTGAGCAGGGACATCTTTAACTAGATCAGGCTGCTCAGAGCCCCATCCAGCCTGACCTTGAATGTCTCCAGGGATGAAGCCTCCATCACCTCTCTGGGCAACCTATGCCAGTGTCTCATCACCTTCATTGTAAAGAACTTTTCTCTAACATCTAAATCTACCCTGTTCTAGTTTAAAACCATTGCCTCCCATCCTGTCACTACATGCCCTTGTGAACAGTCCCTCACTTGTCTCCCTGCCTTGGTCTCCCCAGCAATACATGAATAAACCTAAACGTCTGTTGTCTGATCAGAAGGAAAGGAGAGGGTGGAAAAAACTAGAAAGACTGACCTTGCTTCTGTTTGTTTCCTATTTGAAGTGAGCAGTGGGAGGGCTGAAAAAAAGAGAGAAACCTGAGGGAAAGCCCCAGTGCCAGCCATTCCAGGGTGAGCAGGGCAAGGGAAAGGTGCCCAGGCAAGCTGCCAGGGGATGATGGTGACACATCCCTGCAGGGAACCGACAGCAGCTCAGGAAAAAGGTGAAGCTTTCAGCAGCTTGATCAACTTGTGTGTCACAAACAAGTGATAACTAATGGTTTTAGAAGTGCTGTTGTCAAGCCTAGACTGACAGCTTTGTGGATGGTCTTTGGGTACGAATGTGGCAGAGGACATGGGATGTCACCTGTGGATCCACAAGATCGGGAAAACATGTTTTTACTAAGTTGCAGAAGAAAGCATTATAGTGGAGACACAGGACTTGTTTCTAATTTATGTTGAAATCCCTCCCGTTTCCCAGGCAATGGGGTAGAGCCTTAATATTAATTTTTTCTGATTTTTTTTTTTCCCAGCCATTTGGATCCGCACTGGGTGATTTCTTTCAAAGCTAGCTACGTATAAAATTTGCTGTGGTACGTAACAGCGCCAGTCCAAACTTTTTCACAGGGGAACATATCTGCTCTTTCTACAAATCTGTCCTGTCAGATTTCGCCTGTGTTTTAGGATGAGAGCGTTGCCTCTGAAAAGACCTTTATGTACTCGCTGGTCGGTGCAGGCAGAGCCCTGGGCTGGAGCTCCCACCAACACAGCTCCAGCCTCCCGCTCTGCCCTTCTGCACCGACACCGGATGGGTTGCACGGGGTTTGCCGGGCAGCCGCGGCCGGGACCCTGCGATGGCTCTTCGGGCACCTTGAGGCTGTTTGAAGCCTTGCTCAAAAGCCAAGGGAAGGACCAGAGCAGTGGAAGGAAAATGAAAGCAACAGCTCCTAAGGTGGGATAGGAGATTTTTTTGCTTTTAAACTAAAACACGGATGTTGTAGATAAACAACACAAGAAGGGAGCCTTCCTGGTGTTGGCATCTCTAAAGCCTTCTGACTGCAAGTTGTGCTGTTAGGTTTGCGTGATTATGCATTAATGCCCGGATGTTTTACAGCCAACCTCTGAGTATCACACGCACTAAGTATCTTCCAGAAATATACATTTTAAAAATTTTATTTACTTAGCAGGCATTACCTGCAGGACACTTTTGGTTCAATAAAATTAAGTGTCTACAGAAATTTCATTTAATGTGTTTCTCTTCACGCCTGCTTCATGTTAGTTGAGCAGCTTTCTTCTCACTGCTGTCTCTCTTATTTAGATCTAGTTTGGAGGTTTTTAAGAGACTGATCACAATGCAGCAACTTATGTAGATTTAAACTTACCATACCAACAATCTTAAAAGAAAAAACAAATATAAAAAGCTATTAAGCATACGTATTGTTTCATTCAAAACCAGAGAAACTTATACATCTTAGTATATTTAGTCAGATGTACTAAGCTAGACTAAGAATTATCTGGCTATAATGCCAATTTTTACTGCACCTGTTAGAACATTTCCTACCGTTTCAACACCATAATGTATTTCTTACTGTTTTAACACATGAATTCAATGCATGCCCGTGTACAGCTCCACTGGGACCTGCTTACACGGAATCAGGAAACTGGATTATCTATTATATTTGTGTACACACACACATATCTACATTACCAAACAGCCTGCTTTCAGGGCAGGTAAACAAGCAAAACTATCAATATTTTCCTATCAGCTGAAAATAAAAGCAACACAGGTGTGAGTACCCATCTGGTGGTTCATATCACGGATACTCCCTTTGTATCAAGCTTTTCTTTGCTAAATTCTGTGATTTAACTGCAGTTTAACAGCAACACAGCAACTGCAAACTTCCATAAATTGGAAGGTAAGAAACAACAGCAAAACATTACGTGTGAGGGGTCTGTGCATCACATCAGAATACTTTGAGATAGATTCATGTTGTTGTTGCTTTCAAAATCTGTCGTGGTGATAAATCCAATGGTGGCAACTGCTCCTGCGTACCCAGAACTCGTGCTCCTTCTCCTCCCTTTTTCCTCTTCCTCCTGGAGAGGAAGGGCTGGTATTTCAGTGCTGGATGGGTACAGCTCCTTGTTGTTTGTAGAGAATGGCTGAAGTCTTTGAAAAGGGCTTGGGGGTAACCTGCTAAGTCTGTACTACTGCAATGTGGGAACAAATGTAACCTAACAACGAAGGGCTGTATTTTAAAGGAATATCTGGGGGTTTATCAGCATGTTATTCCATCAAGGATCATGGGTAAAACTAAGTAATTTAGATTTAGTGCTATTAGCACCACAACAGCTGTGGTGACTCCCCTATATTCTTGCCTGAATTTCAAGAGCACATCATCCCTGCCCATCTCCTCTGAGCCTTCTTCCACTTTTGGGGTGTGTTGGTCAGCCACATAAACCCAGGACAGTGGAGAGAAAGGTTTCAGGAGCAGATAGTCAGAGCTTTTCATTCAAGAGATGAGAACATTACGAAATCACGAGATTAAAAATACTATTTATCTGTCAAGCTGAAGTTAGCACTGAATTTGGTCTATTGTACAAACATTTGGAACAGCCACACAACTCTACCAGACAGATAATATGAGGAGTAAACAAGCAAGTGGATGGGAGGAAAAAAAAAGAAAATAAAAGAATTAAACCTGAACAGAAGTGTAATATCAAGAACAAACAGTAAGCAGAAACTAATAAAATTTCAATGGTAGTAAATGCTATAACTGGCAATTGGATGTTTTAATTTTCAGAGAGCAATGAGTATCAATGAGGACAACTTCCAGTCCTATTGACCACAGCTCATCTTTAATAGCGTAGCAGCAAATTTGCACTAAATGATGTTTTTTTATAGGCACTCGTTTGCTCTTTTCTGTAATGGGACACATCCACAACTTTGTTCTGTTTATCAAGATGCATTTGATTGACAAACAGGTGGGGGGGGGAAGGAAAGAAGGGAACCTGAGACACTGCTGAGCAGCCATTTAGCCAGAATATGGTTGCTATTTCTATCTTTGATGTTTATTCACACTTCCCCTCCCACTGATCCCATGCTCCTGCTTGTGAGGTTTTGTGGGGAAACATCAAACGAAAACACAGCTTTGTGGCATTCATCCTGCTCTTGCACTGGGGTTGGGGCAGGTGGGATCTGAGAAACGCACAGGGTAAGAGGGACAGAACACCCCACCTTTGGCACCCCTCTGAGAGAGTCAGACACAGAGCTCTCTTGCTTCTCTTTCCATCTCTCCCTGGTCTCCCAGAAGCAATGCACTCACCTCTTTGTCAAGTCCTGTTCAGAAGAGGGAGACAAGTGACTTAGATTTGGAAATCCCCATTGCCGTGGACAACAGCGGGAGGAGTCTCAAGGTCCATACACAAGCATTTACTAATTTGAATCGTTGGGGCTGGAAAATCCAGCCTATGACCCAACACCACCACACTGGCCAGAGCACGGCACTAAGTGCCACATCCAGCCTCTCCTTAAACACCTCCAGGGACGGTGACTCCACCACTGCCCTGGGCAGTGCATCCCAGTGCCTGAGCACCCTCTCCGTGAGGAAGGCTTCCCACAGTGGACTCATGATAATCGGTTAAGTGCATGATACATTAGGGCAAGCGATATAGTATGACTTAACGATAACCAGGAAAAGATTAGGTATACAACAAACTACAGCTAGCCATATGATATGCCTTGTGTTACTTAATGGTAACAGGGAAAATAGACATTTTACAAATTATAGCAAGCAGTATGATACCCATAACAAGAAAGAAAGGCTAAGTATAAACTTATGCAAACAGTAGGATATGCCTTGTGTTACTTAATGGTAATAAGAGAAAGGTGGGAAAAGAGAAAGAGAGAGAAAGGTAGAGATCAAGATCATCGGTCCAGGCTCCTGCATTGGTCCCACCAACAAGGGTTCAAGGATGCACCAGTCATTGTCTTCTTTTCTTCTTACTCATTATCCTTGTCCCACCTTAATTTATACACACTTTCCTTGGGTCCTTCCCCAAGATGATCTACATACTGGTGTGTCATAGGTATGGGATGCACGGTCACTTCATGGAAGGAGTGGTCATGAAAAACTTCATTAGCATATGCATGAGTGTCACCTGTTACCTGCATTTTGCCAATACTGAAGCAAAAGGCTGCTCACCAATCAACTATCTGCAGGGGACAGGGCTGAGGCAAGCCCACCCCACCTCTCCAAGGCTCTCTCCCCCACCCACATCTTATCAGGGGTCTCAGCAACCATGGTGCACCATAGCTGTTTGAAACATCTGGTTTCTGTCGAGCCTTATCAGCTCTCCACACCCCTCTCCCACATTTCATTTTGCGCTAGCAGTTCACTGCACTCTTCCAAGAGGGGTCTTTCTGGGCTATTAGAACTACAGGACCAGCTCATCTGCGACTGCAGAAGAGGGCAACAAAGCTGGTGAAGGGCCTGGAGAACAGACCTTATGAGGAGCGATTGAGGGAGTTGGGTCTGTTCAGTTTGACGAAGAGGAGGCTGAGGGGGGATCTCATCATGCTCTACAGTTACTTGAAAGGACATTGTAGAGATGTTGATGCTGGTCTCTTCTCACAGGAAATTAGGGACAAAACCAGGGGGAATGGTTGCAAGTTGCAACAGGGCAGGTTTAGGCTGGACATTAGGAAGAAATTCTTCATGGAA
>NW_009713088.1:25450-57341 GCF_000703405.1 Apaloderma vittatum | reverse complement strand
CAGGCTGCCCAGGGAGGTGGTTGAGTCGCCATCCCTGGATGTGTTCAAGTGACGCTTAGATGTGGTGTTGGGTGATATGGTTTAGGGGTGAACTTGTAGCGTAGGGTCAATGGTTGGACTTGATGATCCCAAGGGTCTCTTCCAACTCGAATTGTTCTATGATTCTATGATCTCTATTCTATCTGACCCTTTTTTCCTTGACTTTGGGAAGAGTTAGAGATGTGAATAAAGGCACTGTTGGCACTGTGACAATGAAGGACAACCAAGTCACAAAACTTGTCCTGGCAATGAGGAAAACCCCAGCTTTGGCTGGAGTTTTGTATACTTCCTAAGACGCAGGTTTTTCAATATAACTACTGAGAGAAAAATAACTTTGAAGTTTGTCAATACAGGAAGAAAACCAATCAGTATATTTGGAGAAAATTAGAAAGCTAAAAACTGAATGGGGTTTAATGTGATTAATCTTGTTTAGGCCTTCCAAATAAGCAGGTAAGGAAATCTATGTTCTCATATAAGTGTTATGCATGATCAGTACTGCATATCTGTGTTTTCAGCTTGAGAGGAAGATGTTCTTCTCTCAAATTTCCCCACTCCCTTCTTTTGAGAGGTGTGTTTTTAACCATGAAGGATAATCTCTACCAATAAAGTTAATCACAATGCCTTGAATACAGGATTTCATTAACTACACCAAGGAAACAACATACTCTACTCTTGATCATCTAACTCTTCTCAGATTTGAATACTTAATTTCTTGAATGAAAATAGCAACTGGCTGTAGTTTCTCCCACATTCCATTACTAAAAATCTTGATCTGCCAAAATGGGTACTAAACCAGATCCTCCCTTCTTCAGCATGACCCATGCACACAGTTATAGAACTCAGCTCCAAAATACTATCTTCTGTCAAGGTATACAAAAAAGGCAAAAGTCAGATATAAGGCATTACACAGGCACTGTCAGACGTTTTTAATGAAAATACACAGCACTTGGGTCAGCATGGTTTCAAAATGAGTAGTTCTGATTTGTTTTCCCAAAGTCAGAGACAGAGATGTTGCGCTTTTCAAAGGGAAGGTCACAAAAATGACAGAACTTATCTACACGTAGATAAGCAGGCACTTCTTTACTGCAGTGCTGGGAAGCTTGGAAATCACCCAATGCTTCGAATACCTCACAAAAATTCAATCTATTTATACACTCTTTTACAAAGTCATAATATTTTAACATAAACATCCATACAATGCCCGCTATTAATTTTGATCTTTATAATGATTGGTTCAATCCTTATTAATATTCATATATCTCATTTCCATACAATCGCTGGTAACTGGGGTGAGATCACATTTAACCACAAGACAAAAATGGGGGAGTAGGGAGGTAGGGAGGCATGCCTGCGTGAAATGCAACCTATTGATCTGTCTATATGAAATATGCTGGTATTGTTATTAAAGCACAGGTGCAGTGAGACCAAAGCACAGATGCGGTGAGACCTTTTACAAGTATGAAACACTCCCTGCCAGCTTTGCAACTTGCACCAGCTCTAGCTCTAGCCAAGGCCTACACACGACTTCTTAGCATAAGTAAGAGTTCTATATTCCTTATCCTAGTATAAATTAATAAACTAATTTAATTAAAAAGGTGATTAGCTATTCGTTAAGCAATTAGCTCCTTAAAACTTAAGTTTGATTACAACAGAGAAGCAGAGGCTCCAAGAGGTGACCAAGATCATGAGAAGACCTGGTGTCTGAAGTGATGCTGGGATTTCTGAGTCCTAATGGAACAGCACAAGTGGTGACTTCTTTCCTTAAGTGACTGGTACAAACCTGTCTAGATTACACATGTGCATGTGAAGGGGTCCGGTTAGCTCAGTGGTTTGAGCACGGTGCTGACAACAATGACCAACACCGAGGTCGCGGGTTCGATTCCCGCTTGGTCCCCATGTGTTGCCTGGTCTAGTCGAGAGGTGGCGTCCCTGCCCATGACAGGGAGGGTGAAGTAGATATCTCTAAGGTCCCTTCCAGCCTAGGCCATTCTATGATATGATATGATATGTGTATCTCTGTCACAGCATCAGAGGAGTGACCTGCAGGAGTCCCGCAAGGCCTTTACTTGCAACTGGCAAAGGCAGGTGAAAAAATGTTGCAGCTGCGGAACGGCACGGCTTGATGAAGATCTGCGTACATGCAGAAGTTAGAAAAACCCAGATAAGACAAAATTCTTCTCTGGGAGAGAATAAGTTACTCCTTCAGATAAGGAACAGGTCCCTCATTTGTCAGGGCAGAGGATTTTTTCAAAGCAGTTTCTCTCATAGAACAAATTTGATGTTAGTAGAATCTGCGAGCTGGAAAAGAGCAAAGTGGTTATCGTTTGCTTCTAGTTTTAAGGAACAGTTTTGAAAACTACTGGGAAATATTTACACACTCTACATTTATTGCTGTAATAAACCTGCTTTCATTATTAAAGCCAGGCATCACTGAGTGGGAATTTTACACACTTGGTGGTTTTATACCTCGTGAAAACATCTGTATTTCCCTCCTTGGTGGACAGATGATTCGCGTCACAACCAGAATACACTTCAATAGCTTAGCCACATTTAGCTTCTCATCCTGTTACTACACTGTTGTCGTTGGTACGATTATGTCTCTTTGCTGGGGTTTATGTGTTACGTTCTCCTGAATAACTGCACCTTCAGAAGCGCATTTCTACGGCTACAAACTGCCAGCGGCACAGAGCTGCCATAGCCTGATGGAGAGGAGGCTGCAGCTGCTCTCCCCTGCCTTCAGGTCAGAGCAGCAGCAGGGCTGGACGCCTGCTCCCCGTGGGCGCCCGTAGGCACAGGGCTATGAATGGCTGGGCATGGACACATCCAAACGCGGACAGACACGCTCAGCATTTAATGAACACAGACAGCATCCCCTCCCCTTCAGCAGCGCAGAGCCTGATGCAGATTCCCATCCCCACCCACCCTCAAATCAGGCAGTCAGGCTCAGGCAGGGGGGGTATCTCTGGGGGCCATCCTTGCCCTCTCCAGCTGCTAGGACCCAGCACGCAAGAGCAGGGGTGGGCGTTCGCGCTTTCCTCCGAAGCCTTCTCAGTCTCCTTGCCAGATGTAGGGTATCTACAAGGACCTAAAGGTGCTTGGATCCCAATAATCTTGTTTTCTATAACCTCAGTAGCGTGGGCACCGTGCCAACACAGTAAGCCAATTATATTTGATGAGGGAGACCAGATTTGAAGCGGACATGGCAGTGATCCGGTACTGAGGGGAGTCTTAGCACTGCCATCGATCCAGGTAGATTAGAAAGGCAAGGAGAAGGAAAAATGGCTACTGCCGTATCAAGAACACATAGCTAGGCATTGAAACAGTCGACCTTTCACAAGAATAAAATTCCTACTCAGGATTTGTTAGGAAAAAAATTAACACTGTAAAGAATCACAGGTGGCAGGGCTTTGCACCTCAGTCTCACTGGAGGAGGGGAAACCCCCCAAATTTAAGGATTAATCAGCAACCCAAGAAAGAGCCAGTTAAAAAAGCACATTGATCCAGTTAACTCATTCTGTGCTTTTCTAAAAGATTAAATTCAAGGGGAGGAACCACTTAAGTTCTACATGAACAGTGGCTCTTGCATTGGGATACAAATTGCAACAGCCACTATTCCAGATGGAGTAACATCGCAAAATAACATTTCAGTAATAAAGATTATTTTCCACGACAGATTCTGCACGCACACAGCTGTTCAACACTCAAGACTTGTCCTTAAAAGTTCATAGTTAATCTGTTTAGATTTTTTCACTTCTAAGAGTCTGCTTCATTTACAGAGGCATTGCTGGAGAGAAGGCGATGCTCACAGATGCAAAAACTGTTACCAATCTGAAAAGTAGTAATTTGGAAAACAAAAAAAACAACAACAAAAAAAGCCGTACATCAGATAATGTCAGTTAAGGAACTATCAAATACTTAAGGAATCTCCTTGGCCAAAGCAGGATACATTTCACCTTGGACTAGAACTGGAAAGCAATCAACAAGGAAAATACCATAGAACATTTAAAGGGCACAGAGTATCTTGTTTGGTAAGGTTAATATTGCTGCAGTTGCAAATAAAAAGAATCTTATCACTCTCTTGACAAATGTGATTAAGGGTTCTCTGTTTTAGTACTGCAATACACGAATTACTAGACAAGAATGTTTTGCATGCAAATCATTTAGCTATTTATTTAATCAATCATGTGGTAAGTAGGGGCAACATACATATTTAAATTTATTTCAAATATTTCACTCCAGTTGTACAAAACCCGGTAAGCAAATTTTGTCTGGCAGTTGCTGTTTTACCAGAAATAATAATTCTTACTAGCAGCATTGGCTTTAGTTTAAGAGGGCTGCAGGATCAAGTCAGCCAGTCTGCTTCTTGGTTTCATTAAAAAGTAATACTAAAGCCTGAAGTAAGTTACAAATGACATGTATTTTTTAAGATTTGCTTTATAAACTATTTATCTAGTTCCTTCTGTACGGTACAATACTGACCTGAGGTATCAGGGTTGTGAAGAAGAGTACAAATATACAGAAATCTCAGTATCTGCTCAGCGTAGCTTTGAAATTTTCAGTTGAGAAGATAATGACCAGCAACAGATTCATAGTCATGTATTACTATCAGCCAAAACAAAAGAAAAAAATAACATCTGTTTGTATTAGGAATAATCATTTGAGACAAATGTGTGAAGAAAAAAAAAAAGTTAAAATCAGTTACCTGGAACAGCGACCAAGCCATTAAGCTTCGGTGTCTGCACTGATGGGACCAAGGCTTTTCACCACCCCAACTGTTCATCATGAAGGAAGCAAGTGTAGTCAGAAATCTAATTAGGGGAAAGGATTTATAAATCATCATAAAGACATAAGTCATTCTCTGCAAAGTTTTCTCATTCTCTGCAAAGTTTTCTCAGACTCTGCTTACTCTAAATTCACGTATCTGTCTGGGAAGTGTATTTAACTACTACTCTCCCCTCCTTGTGGGATGGGTCAGAGGGGCAGTACACCTGGATCTGTACCCCAGGCAGAGTCTCGCAAGGCACTCTTCAGAGCACAGGGTACTCTGCAGAGGCTCACTGGCATTGCCAAAAGCCACTAGAACTTCAGCTTTGCCAACTGATTAGAATTAATTCAACAGGCGCAAAATTAGAGAAGAACAATTTCAGACGAAATAGAAAAAACCAGAATCATAGAATACTTTGTGTTGGAAAGGACCATTAAAGGTCATTTAGTCCAATCCCCCCCTGCAGTGAGCAGGGACATCTTTAACTGGACCTTGTTGCTCAGAGCCCCACTAAGCCTGACCTTGAATGTCTCCAGGGATGGGGCTTCTACCTCTCTGGGCAACCCATGCCAGTGCTTCACCACCCTCATTGTAAAAAAACGTTTTCCTTGTGTCTAGTCTAAATTTACGCTTTTTTAGAGTAGCCTTTGTCCTATCCCAACAGACACAATCAAAAAAATTGCCTCCAGCTTTCCAGTAGGCCCCCTTCAGGTACTGAAAGGCTGCTATGAGGTCTCTCCAGAGCCTTCTCTTTTCCAGGCTTAACAGACCCAACTCTATCAGCCTGTCCTCATAAGAAAGGTGTTCCAGTCCCTCTGATCATTTTTGTGGCTCTCCTCTGGACTCATTCCAACAGGTCTAGGTGTTTCCTGTGCTGAGGACTCCAGAGCTGAACACAGTACTCCAGGGGGTTCTCATCAGAGCAGACAGCTAGTATCACCCCCCACGACCTGCTGGCCACGCTTCTCTTGATGCAGCCCAGAATGGCCTTCTGGGCTGCGAGCACATTGCTGGCTCACGTGCAGCTTTTCATCCAGCAGTACCTTCAAATCCTTCTCCCAAGGGCAGGAATTTGGCAAGGCTGGTTCAGGATACTTGAGAACAAACAAGCAGAGAGCCCTGAAGAGCTTGTGGTGAGTATTCATGAAGTTGCGATGTCTTTGATTTAGGGCAGGGAAGCCTCAGCTTCAGCTGACCCAAATCCACAACTCCCAGGCAGCTCATGAACAACCTCTCCCACAAGGGTGGGGAGCGTTTGGTGTAGGTTTGAGGGCTGGGTTTTTTTCAGCCTTTCCCAAAAAGCCAACTATCTTTCCTGCCACAGCAACACCTACCCATCACATACACAAGGCGTACCAGATGGCTGCTGTTGATGGCCCATCCCACGACATGAGGCCGTCACAACCAATTTGTTGCAACCCACAATCCCTCAACTTGTCACACACTGGCTGCACACCCCAGCCCGTGACACAGGGACATGGTACAGGGCCACAAAATGCTTCCAAAATTTGCCATAAGCTCTGTTTCAGCTGAGCAGTTGGCCACCAGCAGTTCCAGGTGTGCCGCCACTGCTCCTGGTCTTTGTAACTAATGCCAGAATTCGGTACTGATTGCTACACAACTTACTGATAAGCTGTACTGGTCTGGAACCAGAATCTCACTTTCAAACTTTGATATCCTCCCTCACCTAGCGCCATTCTTCCTAAAATTGTCCATATTTTTCCTAAAAAGAAAAATTAAAAACCACTCCCATATGCCTAAACTTTTCTCCTGAAACGCTTCAAAAAGAAAAAAAAAAAACAAGCTTTTAGTAAAAAATCAAGCAGCACTTGTGTTGAATGTCTTTCGTTCAGAGGCTTTTTGGTTTTTGTTAGTTACAGAACTGTACTTACTCCTTTTTTTAAACAAACTTAGCAAGAGAGCCTGTGTTAACTTCAACAAGATCACTACCATTTGGGAATAAAGGGTAATTAATTCATTAAAATCTTCAAAACGGAACTTGTGAAATCAGCAAACACATGCAAGGTTTTAAGTCTTGCCTAATGGGAAAGAAATTATCTGCAGTGTTGAGTTTTTATGGATGCATTTTCATTTTTTATTTTTCATCAAAACATTAGAGCTTTCTAGAGAGACAGAATAATTTGTAAAACAAGGCAGCACTCCTGCTCCTGCAAGATGCTTTTATGGGTTTAGTCTGTTTTTTACTGTCAAACTGGCACATATCACAGCCACAGGCCCTCTACCTAAAAATGAACATAACCCTGACTCTAACAACTCAGCAAGGTTTCTACAAAACAACAGGTAATCCAAGAGTATTTACAACCAGAGAGGGTGCAATTAAAGAATATACTGTACTTACCCAGCACCAGAGATCATCTTGACTGATGATAAGCAACAGCAGCACTGAATTCCTGGAACACTTACCAGATCGCAAGAACAATAATCTCTCCAGGTGCCACAAGTTTAAGACATGGTGCAGCACTATCAAAATCAAGCAGTTCCCATGAATAAATCAGCTAGTTTTACGCAATTATTTCAGGCAGATCCTCCTCCTCATGACATCAAGGGAACAAGAACAACAACAACAAAAAAGTGGCCACTGTCAGTTGCTAGACCTACTGGCTTTAGGCTTTGTATGTTCTCCATTAGCATATTTTACAGGTACTTTAACATTTTTAAACTTTTTAAAGCTTTGAAACTTTTTCCAAAAAAATTCTAAACTTTTAAAAGTTTCAGTTGCGGTGATTTCTAAAACGAAAGAATCAAATGCTCAATACGTTTGTATTTTAAATGCAAACATATTGTATGTTTGTATTTTAAACACATTTGTATTTTAAACACAAACACATCCTGAAATGTTTATAAACTGAATTTAGCAAAAAGAATACAAAATTAAATTCTTCCACTTCCACAGACAAAAAGTTCAAACCCAAAGTTGTGGTAGGTTTGTTCAACGAGAACATTTAATGACTGAAACTGTAGGTCAACAGAGCACAGCTGTAGCACAGCTACAGATTTCAAGGTTTAGATTCTGGCGAGCTGATAGAACCGAGACAGCTGAAAAGACCCACCAGCGCAAAGAACCGGCCTGCACACTGATTTATACATCCCAAATTCTCCACCCTCTCCCAGAGCAGGAGGTTACAGCAGAAGATGGACTTTCACAGTCCAGATACTCGATACCACCTAGGAGATTGAATGCCTGCAGTGAAGGCGACCAACAGAAGATCGCCTGCTGGAGCAGGCTACTCCTTTAACAACTCCTTTAACAACAACTTTCCATTCAGAAGTAAAATAAATGACGAGCTCGGCTTCACGCTCTGAACATCCTACATCCTGTTTCTACATCAGAAGCTACACAGAATATCCCTCGTGTGACGCCGGCTCGTCCGGGCTGTCCACATTCACAGGAACAGGATTGGGAACCCAGATCAATATTCAACAATTGCCTCACGAGAAGGGTATCGATCACCAAAAAAGAAAACCCCAAAAGGCGCTGAAATGAATTTGCTACAGTTATGGGTTCAAGTCTGAGTCCAGAAACAACCAGGACTACGAAAACACAAAGGCTGTACTTTTTGAGCATTTCCTACTACATATAAGAACAAATGCAGGATGTGATGTTTGCTTAGTTTTATTAATTTATTTTTGCAGGAATCTGCAACTCGGAGTATGCACTTTCTGGAGGTACCATGCATGCATAGCCTCTGAATGCTTTTATACAATTTCATCTCTTAGTAATAAGTTCATTCACAGCATACACAAATCTAGAATGTAGACACCATATATACAGGATTAAACAAGCTCGTGTCTTCTTTTTTTTAATGAAAAAAATTTAACAGAGTTTCACACAGCAGGAAACATGGATTAGATACACTGGTGCCACCATAAATAAATAAGTTCCAAGAACACAGTTGTTTGTCTGGTTTTTTTAAATTGGTTTCAAAGATATTAAAAATCCAGGATTATAATATTGCATTAAGTCCACTGATTTCTGATTATTCAAACCCAAGAAAAATATCCGCATTAATATTTATGGACATAAACAGCAACGAAAGCCCCAAACTGAAAGAAATCTGGCAAAATTCAGTCGTGGCTAGCTTCGTATCATACTGACAGTTTGAAACGAAACAAATGCAGCAGCACATAGAGACAGTACTGACTACGAGATGTGATATCTGTGCAGGTCTTCTTTCCTTGTGGGATTTAGAGTCACTGTAGGAGAGAGCACGTAATTCTGTGGTACCAAACAAGCTGATGAATTGTTTATGTCCAGCTGTCCACTTCTTGTCAGGATAGTGATTTTCACATTCTAGGGTATACCACTGAATTCTGAAACAAAAACTACCATGCTGATGACAAGCTTGTTTTAAACATATTTAATATTCTCACATTCTTTTTTTAAAACATTCTTTATTGGGTTTATTTCGGTTTGTCCGCATTTCAAGTCAAGTATTCTTTTATTTCAGTTTCAAGGGGTTTTACAATCAATATTAATAGTATTTAGAAATTTAAATGAGAGATGTATAATTGGGACAGATAAAATAACTGAAAGAAAAGTTCTTTTAAAAAAATGTGATTTAGTAGCATATCATAATCAGAAAGTACTGAGACCAGCTCTTTTAAGAATTATTACACCTTTTCACCACACCTCCCATTTTTCAAGGGAAACACACACACATACCACAGACACACAGATACACAACTCAGTCTGATCTAAGACTACATTTTACAAAGTACTTCCTTTTTGCTTGACTTCCCACCCCTTTCTTCTTCACCCAAACAAGACTAATAATTACATCAAATTAAAAGTAAATCCAAAGTTCAGGATTTCTTTTGGTTTACTATGTCCTGAATCATTTTCCACAAGCCCCACTCTAAACAGATTTTTAAAGAACTACAGTAGTATCCTATAGTTAAAGGGAATTCATCTTAATAGCACAGTAAATATAAAATAAGCTTTATAAAATTTCAGTGAACAGTGAAATCATTTTGAATATCTGAATGTCCAAGTCAGTTACAAACTCTACCACTCTAGTAGCATGGTTGAGGAAAAGCTCGGTCATTAAGGAAAAAAAAAAGAAAATACAAGTAGTGCATTAACTCAACACAATGGCATCAGCATGCCACCATTCACACACACACACACACACAAGTTTTATACAATACAGTGCATTTTGTATGCCAGCTGACATTAGGGTTTTATGTGCATTCAATAAATATTACATAAACCAATCTTTTTTTGGCATAATCCACAATTCAGTTGGCGTGTGAACGGTGTCACCTGCTTTCAGAAGGAAAAATGGGTCTTCCAATATTCAAAATATCATTTACATTCTAACAAACTAGAAATATTCAAGCACCATGTAAAGTCTTTACTATTGATATCTGAGTATGGGCATTTACAAGTAAAAGAATACAACAGAAGGTGTGGGGTATTTTTTTTGTACAAGCAACAAATGAGAGTAATTGGAAAACTGAAGTAAAATTGCCGGCACAAAGGAATTCACGTGCCATTTAATGGCACTCACTCAGTCTTCCAATAAGTATCTTGCTGTCACAGCAGCCTTCCTTCTCTTCATCTGGTGAAGCTACGACTAAGACCATAACAAGTCTCCATTTATGGTCATTATAGTTCAGGGAATTATTTGACTGCATGCATCACCCCCCCTTCAAAATTAGTGATCTGCCTGAAAAGGGCACAGCTGTACTGATGCAGGACACACCTACTCTCATTTGCTGACTGTCATTTCAGTTGCTATCATTTTTCAATTCCAGCAAAACCAAATGCTTCTAGAACTTCAACAGAAGCACAAATGAACAGAAAAAAAAATGAAATAATACAAAGGCAAAGGCATCACAATAGAAAAGTCATGAAATTACTGGTATTGTTTTGAGTAACTCATTATACAGCTGATAACAGCAGTGGTACTGCTTATCCTAGGCATAATGCTTCTGCTCATCTGTTCTCTAATTATCTCAGTTTTGCCAGAATGTCCAATTAGATGAACAAAATTTATATTTGCCTTCTAACTTCATTTGACAGTAATTTTTTTATCCCTTTCCACATGTTATGAGCTCCCCACATAGTAATGTAAATAGGAAGGAAGGACAGAAAGATGGAAAACTAGCTCTGATGCCTTTGACTTTGTTTAGCTCATCAGCCGTACGCACTGATTGCTGGAGATCTCTTAGCTTATCTAAATTTATGCTGAAGATTTAATTAGTGCAAGAACATATTGAAAAATGCCAGATAAAATATTGGTTCTTCATCTAAGATCACAGTGTTTTTTGGTGTTTTGTTTTTTTTCTTTTTTTTTTCCTGTTATCTTTATAAACGGCGAGGAGAGAAGACACCAGATTGAGCAATGCAGTCAAGATTAGTTTTCCTCTCCACCCACCTCTTACAAACACTGCTTGATTCTAAACAAGGATTCAGACACATGATTGTTCTGCCACAGCTTAACATGTTCTCACACATCAAGTGAATTGTGGTAACTGACCATATGGATGTGGCTGCCATGAACTAAGAACAATTTAAAACGAAGGAGTTTAAACCTATTCTGGTAAGGTTTAGCTAGCATATTTTGCCTCACAGTTGCAAAGTCAATTACCGCAACCCAGCCGACGTGCTTGGGTTGTGTCTCTGAGTCTTGACAAAGTTATACCTTAAAACCTAAAATGCACTGTACCAGCTTCTGACTGGTACAAGACAACATCCTACTCAGTCGCACAGTTGTGTAACATAATCATTTGGCTGCCCAAGCCCAAGTTGGATTTCACAAGTATCGAGTGCTTTATTACAGCAACCTGAAGCATTCAAACAAATTGAACATCACCTTTATAATACAGCATATCGTATGCATGAAAGTACCAGTATGATTTTTCAGCTGCAAGTCTTGTGTTCTTCAACCTATGGCAAATACTTCCCGGCCATAATAAGAAGAACGCAGTGTGTCACTTTGCAGGATCTGGCATCTGCTATTTTATACAGGCTGGTTGATTAACAATGTGCAAATAAACCTTTACTGAAGAGCTGATTGATTAATTATTTTTCAGCTAACTTTGAACTGGGGCACAAAGTACCTTCTGTGCTGTAAACATGAATTCTTCACAAATTGGAAGCTGAAAAGGCCTAAGGAACTGGGTACAAACTCTTCTCATGCACAACCATGGCTGAGATCAAGACTTCCAAACCAAATTTGGAGGAGTCTGTGTTTGGCATATGTCTCTGTGCTACTAGAGAGCACAGGCTTTGGAGATTGTTGTATATAAAAGCATACTTTTAGCTCTGAAACACGACGGCCTAATGAAAGCATGCAGCGGTGTTTTCAGTCGTAACATGGTAGAATTCATTCTTAGTTTATTACCAGTGTTGACACAGCCAGGTGAGCACTGTACAAGCAAAAGGGATTGTAAAAGATTACCTCAAATTAAACCCTCTGTAACACAGTATCTCATTTAGTCTCCTTAGGTTACTATTTCAAACAGCAATTTTTTGTAGACATAAGTTACCCTGAAAAAAAAGCAGCAATTACAGACACCCTTTTCCATATTTTGTATACATTGCAAAATTTATCATTACATTTACCTGTCTTCTTTTTCAGTAGCTTACAATCTAGAAGCACAGGGAGCCTTTGTTTTCCAGCTAGCTGTGGCCAGCTTAAGTCAGCTCTGGCTCTTCAGTTTTTCTGGTTAAGTGTAACATTTCACACCAGTACTAAGAGTCCTATTTTTTTTAAAAAAAAAATATTTTTTTTTAGAGCCACTAAGCAGTAACTATAACCACAGGACTAAACACCAGTAGTTATTTGCATTCCTGTATACATTCTTCCCAAAATTAATCCTTTTACATTTCCAGGTTTCATTTTCTGCTTTGCTCACCGCAATGGGATAGGAAAGAATTTCACCCTTAATCTATTTATCTTTAGTGTAGCACAAGCAGAAATATCTTAACACATTACTCCCACCCCTTGCAATATGAAGACTGTTGACTGGCAAAGGCCGAGCAGATGGACTGAAAGGTTCCCCATGTTTCCTTCTCCTACAGCTGTCGGCTCGAGTGCCCGTTTTCAACCCAACGCAGCCCCTTCCTAATTTTCAGGTGTATCGTGGCATTTCACACTGCTCACAGCGATTTAGTGCTGGGTGATTTAGAAAGGTGCAGCTGTCGCAATTCCATGGAGCCCCTTCGAAGTCTTCATCTCTTGGTTGAGTCCGTGGAGTCTGTTTGGAGCTGTTTTGATGCTCTACAGGGAGCCAAAGGAAAACATTTATTCTTATTTCAGTAGAGAAGGATGATGACAGGCAAGATCATACTACTGGCTTGTCACCTCATTAAATGTTCCATCTCAAAACAAACATGGAAACCTTTCCAGTTAGGTAACGTTAACAGTCTTTTACTAAAGCACTTCTAATTCAGGTTGAACATTTAAAGTATTTCACTTCTGTGAAGAACCACTTAACCGTACTACATTATAAACAAAAATAGCAGTCACCACTCGTGGTCACTGATACTGCTAAAGGTTTAGTAATTCAAAACATACTAAAAAGTTTCTTACTAGCACTGCACCACCATCCTGTTAAGGAATGACTTCCTAAGTTTACATACAGCAGTCTATTCCTAAATTCTAAATTCCAATAACCCTGCTTTACTCAAAGCAAAAGATTACTTCTAACTTAGTTCCTTCAAACAGTCTGACAGATGATGTATTTTCTGCATCACTTTCTAGCATTTATCCAGACTGAAGAAAATATAACATAAAATTTTAGGCCTGTTTCAAAATAAGATTTTTTTTTTCTCATGGCTTTGCAGGAGAAACATATGTATGTGAAGCAGCACTTAAGTCTGTTTTCATTCATAAAAACAATATGTATGAAAATCATATGTTAGGTATTAACCCTCAGAAAGATTTGGTTTTTCGACGTCTCCTTGAAGACCTCAGGCTAGCTAATAGAAGTGACAAATATTCCTGGGATGCGGAAACACCATGTTTTACAAAATGTTAACATATGAAATAACGTTAGCACCCATATCTAGAGGGTAAGGTTAAGATATCCATCTGTTAAACAGCTTAATTAAAAAAGAACTTGCATTCTAAAAAAGGACTGCAATTTGTAATTCAAAGTGTACACATTGCTGTCATCTGCTAAGAAATCTAGCAGATGGTTGATGACAAAGTTAGTGCAAATAGTACTTAGATTTGTCTTCAGACATACTCAAAGAAAAATAACTTCCTTGCTTAGATGTAAACCCTCTCCAGTCCAGAAGCTGCGTAGTCACATGAACAGTACTTGGCCTGCACAAGTGGTATGGCAAGCAAGCAAGTGGTACCAGCATCAAACTGAATTCATGTTGACCTGTCTGCCCATACCTGTCTGTCTGCCCATGCCTTCAACAGCTGAATATTAAGGAAAACTATTTTTTTTTTAAACAAAAAAATAAACATGATGGCTCCATGTTAAAGCCAAGCTCCCAATACAGTACGCCAGCCTTAAAACTCATCTCTAACAAGTTAACAGGCAAAACCAGGAACCCACTCATAGAAGTCACAGAAATCCTTATAAGGATTACCATCCTTCCAACTGCCAAATAAAATCACTTATTTCATGCGAGTTTTGCATGTTATTTTGCTCTGAAATACTAAATCAAATAGGTTAGTGTAATTACGAGCAAGTCTTCAAGCATCATGAAGCAGCCATGCCTACAGTTCATTACATGACCACTGCAATTTAACATGAATCCAGGCAGCTGCCTTCATGCCACTGCTCACCTGCTGCTGCCGTCTTTCCTGGACACTACCAGCTATGCAGGGAACTCATCCCAGCATTGGTTTGGGTTTTTTTGAATCATGACCAGAAGTTTGAGGCCTTCTTCCTTCTTTTAAATTATCACATACTAACCATTTTATTGCATCAAAGAGTAAAATATGTTCTTCAAGAGAAAAGGCAAAATCTCCTTATACAAATTCCAAATTCAACTGCAGAATAACTTTGTAAAGTGCTCATCAGCAACTAAAACTTATTTACAAAATTCGGATTTTCAAGCAGACTATACGATTACTGATTCAGAAGAGTTCTTTTCCACTAACACTTTTAGTACTATGCTAGTTACACTAAGAGGAGACACAATATTATAAATCTTTCACACAACATTTCCAGAGAAGAGACCACTGTTTTCACTATATCAGATCACAGGATCCCAGACCAGCTGTTCCATACAGTGTTTAAAAACTTTCACTAGCATTTGAAACCATTCTTCTAAAAGAATTCAAGAAGGGGGGAGGGGGAAGAAAAAGGTCCAAAACAACCTAAGAGAGGATTCTGTTCCAAAATCACCAGTTCAGGGACCTACTGATCTGCACACGTCCACCAACTGTGTGCTCAGGACGAGTTGAGTCACCCTAGGACATACTGACAGGATCTCCACTGGACAAAAAACAAGATAAATACATTGTTCCTGCCCTTACGTAAAGCTCAAGTGTCCTAAGTTGGATATGAATCCTAGATACTATGCAATTGGCCACAAAAAATTTTAGAAACCAGTAATGAACTTGTGCAAGTGGGACGCTGTCGTTTCAGACTCATCTGAGGACATGTGTTCCGTCTTGGCCCTTAAAAAGTCTGAAGCTTGTGCAAAGAATTCAGGGCTACTGCAAAATTCATACTCCACACATAAAAAAAATAGATGAAGTGTGACCACTCAAGTTAAAATAAAATGAAAAATATAAAAGCCCATTTTAAAAAGTTGCTGTGACCAACTAAACTTGCATAAAAGATCCCAACTAAACTATGAAATCCTAATACAGAATCACAGAATGTCAGGAGTTGGAAAGGACCTCTAGAGATCATCTAGTCCAGCCCCCCTGTCAGAGCAGGATCACCCAGAGGAGGTCACACAGGAACGCGTCCAGGTGGGCCTTGAACGTCTCCAGAGAAGGAGACTCCACAGCAACATGTACTAGAAGACAACTAAAGAAACCTGACAGAGATTTTAACCTGAAAGTATTTTAAAAATCCAACATCATTTGGAAGCTCGAGTTACCACATAAAACTTTGAATACTTTGAACTCTTTTTCTAACAGTAACAGTATTTACAAACAACACATTAGCAGAGCATTCATTTGCAACAACCTGCCCAAGGAAAACAAGTTGTAGCCACAACTACTGCACTTAGATAAAAATGTTCTGTTTTCATTTATACGGAGTGAACAGTTTTAATAATTAGAATTTCTTTTTGTCATCACAAGGGTCATTAAAAAGAAAGGAAAAAAAAAAAGCTTTCTCAATGCAGATTACATAACTCGATGTCTGTTTGCTAACCTACCTTTTTTATATGGCTTTGGTGGCACAACAGGACCAGGTTCTATGTTATCATAGAAATTACATGCGGCTTTCGGGTCAAAGTTCCCTGTCAGAAAAGTAAGAAAGTGTAGATCAAAGGTTAGTTTCATGTCTATGCCAGTGATGTGAACATCCAGAGGCCTCAGATTTTATACGCCTTTTTATTATGGTATTATATATTAGCTTTTTCCCAAGTTGTCTTTTGTCATGTATTTTCAGTTTTGTGTACATTCTAGTAATTGTTAGCAAGCTAATCTCATACTGAAGAATCAACTCCAGCTCAACGTTTTGTATTGCTTTACAAATATGCAAAAAAATAAAACTTTCTGTAGGACACATTCTTGATTAAAAAAGGAGGAACGTGCATATTCTAATCTATTTGATTGTATTATGTCAATCTTCTGTTGCAGAAAGAGAGTTTTAAAAATCCTAAAGAGATTTGTCTGCCAGCTTCTTGGTTGCAACCTGTAACTCCGTTGTATTACTTCGTAAGAGCCTTTGTCAGCAAAATGCTAAAGATTTAAGTAAAGATCCTTCACCAAGGAGTTTGTTGTTTGTGTGGTTTTTTGTTTGTTTGTTTGTTTGTTTTTTTTTTTAAATTTGACCTTGAAGTAGTTTGAAACCATAACTTTCCCGGTAGTGTAATTTAATTTGGCCAACAGAAATATTAGCAAGTGAAATTTGTCAGGTTTCAACTGAAAAAAAAAGCTTTTAGAGGTAAGTAGGTATCGATAATCAAAATTATACTTTAAAGAATCCAGGTGTGCACATTTAAGCATATACTATATTAGAATCGTAGAATTATTTAGATTAGAAAGACCTTTAAGATCACCGAGTCCAACTGTAGACTCAGCACTGTCAAGTGAGCACCACATCTACACGTCTTTTAAATACCCCTAAGGATGGAGACTCCACCAGTTCCCTGGGCAGCCTCTTCCGGTGCTTCACAACCCTTCCAGTAAAGCAATTTTTCCTAATATCCACTCTAAACCTCCCCTGGAATAACTTGAGGACATTTCTTCCTGTTTCATCATTTGCGACTTGAGAAGATATCAACACCCACCTCGCTACAACCTCCTTTCAGGTAGTTGTAGAGAGTGAGAAGGTCTCCCCTCAGCCTCCTTTTCTCCATCCAGGTTAAACAGCCTCAGTTTCCTCAGCTGCTCCTCGCAAGCCTTGTTCTCTAAACCTGTCACCAGTTTCTTTGCCCTTCTCTGGACACACTCCAGCACCTCAATGTCCTTCTTGTTGTGAGGGGCCCAAAACTGAACACAGGATTCAAGGTGTAGCTTCACCAGGGCCAAATACAGGGGGGCACAATCACTTCCCTGGTCCCGCTGGCCACACTGTTTCTGACACAGCCCAGGATGCCATTGGCCTTCTTGGCCACCTGGGCACACTGCTGGCTCATGTTTAGCTGGCTGTCAACTAAGACCCCCATGCCCTTTTCTGCTGGGCAGCTTTCCAATCACTCCTCCCCAAGCCTGTAGCTTTGCCTGACGTTGTTGTGACCAAAGCGCAGGACCTGGCACTTGATCTTGTTGAACCTCATGCAGTTTGCCTTGGCACATTGATCCAGCCTGTCCAGATCCATCGGAAACACCTTCTACCCTCATGCAGATCAACACTCCTGCTCATATCTAAATTATGTTTTAAAAACCCTATCCATTCCATACCTCTAGATTGAAGGAGATCAACTTCTTTCAGTGTACAGTCAACATTTATCTGGAGCTGTCTGTTGAGGCTTCTTAATCTGGTCATTTCCTCAGGCTACAAAGAAACAACACAAAATAGTAATTGTGGGAAAAATCAGCATGTTACATGACACAGAAATAACATTGCTGTATCATTAACAGCTTTATTAGAAACAGACTACAGACAAGGCACCAAAAAAAACAACCAGGATTCTACTGTCTGTCCTATTCCCCCTTTCCAATTTACTCCCTTAGAAAACATTCTTCGATTGGCATTTGGAGGAAACCAAAACAAGAAACTGAAAAACTTAATATTAAAAGTCATTAGTAAGAAGGCATAGCTGAGCTCAAGTTTATAAAAGCATACACCTTACAAAATTCCGTATCAGTTGATGGCTTACTACATGAGTTTACAGCAAGATGATCAGGGAACAGAATATGAGTTGCAGCATACATTAATTGTTACTCGATTATAACAACTGCATCAGGTCAGAAGTTTATTTATTCGCATCACCCCAAGGAGCTTCAACATGCCAAATCTTCTAGTCCAGTATGTTTAAATTGTTTAATGATGCAAGACAGATTTATTCTTATGGAAGATTCAATTATTTAGGTCCATATTTTGCATATCATTAAGAAGCCCTAAGTTACTGGAATGCAAAGTGCTCCTAGTGCTAGCAGCAGTGATTATTAACATATATGTACAAATAATCATACTCCACATACTCCAAACGTGTGGCCTCGACAGTGTTGAATAAAAGGGAAAGTTGACTTCTCTCTCTTACTGGCAACACTCCTAATGCGGTCCCAGATATATTGTGCCTTCATTGCCAAACTGCTGATTCATTTTCAGCTCGGTCTCCACCAGGACCACCAGGGCCTTTTTTACAGAACTGCTGCTTTCCAGCTGGTTGGTCCCCAACTTATACTGGTGCACAGGGTTGTTCCTCTGCAAGTGCAGGACTCGGCACTTCCCCTCGCCAAATGGCACGAGGTTGCCGTCAGCTCATTTCTCCAGCTTTTTGAGGTCCCTCTGAATGGCAGCACGTGCCTCCTGCTTTTGTGCCATTAGCAAAGCTGCTGAGGGTACACTCTGCTCCATCACTCAGAGCACTAGAGACGTTAAAAAAGATTCAAGACCCAGTACTGACCACTGTGGCACGGTGCTAGCTATGGGCCTCCAAACAGACTTTGTGCCACCAATTATCACACTCTCAGCCTGGCTGTTCAGCCAGTTTTCAATGCACCTCACTGTGTGCTCATGCAGCCCATGCTTCATCAGCTTCTGTATGAAGATCTTACAGGAGACAACAATGAAAGCCTTAATGAAGTCTAAATAGACAGTAACTGCTGCTGTCCCATCTATCAGTAGAGTCTTTTCATCCTAGAAGCTTATCAAACTGGCCAAGCTTGACTTCCTCTTGACAAATCCATACTGACTAGTGCTGAGCACTTGCTTGTCTTTCACGTGCCTGGAAACAGTCTCCAGGATTAGCTGGTCCATCACTTTCATAGGGATTAAGGGAGCTGGTAGGTGACCAGCCTGTAGCTCCCTGGGTCCTCCTTAAAGACAGGAGTGACAACTGCTCTCCTACAGTTTTCAGGCACTTCTGTTAAACATCATAATCTATCAAAGATAGAGTGGCCTCACAATGGCATCTGTAAGGTCCCTCAGTACTTGTGCGTGTGTCCATCCAGGACCATAAACTCGAGTATGTCTGCTTTGCTTTGGTATTCTGATCCTCTTCCACCAAGGGCACACCTTCCTTGCTCCACACTTTTCCCAGGGTCTTTGGGACTCAGGATTCTCAAAGGCATGTGGGTACCGAGACCCATATTTTGCTAGTCCTCCTTTTGCCACCTATGTACTAAAAGAAGCTTCTCTTTCTGTCTATGACATCCCAAGCCAGATTCAACTCCAGCTGGGCTGTGGCTTTCCTCACCTCATCTTTGCACACTCAGACAGCAAGTCTTTATTCTTCCCAGGAGCATGCCTGCCTAATACTGTCCTGAGACAGAAGAGATACCAAGCAGCCATACTAGTTAAGCAGCTAACAGGCCCTATAGTAGGTCTTCCAGCCTATGTCTGTTTGCATTGTTAACGTCAACACAGTAAGTCCAAATCGATTTGGCTAACAACTGCAAAAAGTGGAAGTTATTCTTCAGTCAGTTATTCTTGGGTCAGAGTCACCTGCAGGTAGAAAGTCACACTAACAGGAAGAATCAATAAGGAAAAGGAGAGAGGTGCCAACTATTTGAGCCAACATCACCACTGAAAAGTACTTGGCACATCCTGCACGCATCAAATGGGAAATAGGTTGTCTATCAGATGCAGCTACTCAAACAGAAAGAATACCTTTTGAAAAAATATATGAAACCTTGCTCACAAACACCAAGCTGTATACGGCTCAGATTCTTTAAATGGACTTGGACATACACTTTTATAGGCTGTCAGGAAAGTAATTATCTATTCAGTTCTGTGTTCCAGAAAAGCACGTGTACACAGGTTTCAGAAATATTGTTGTGCACACTGTGAAAGCTGGATATGTAACTGCTTCTGAAATTACGAAAACTGGTTTACAAATCAAGAACTTAAAAAAAAAAATCACCTTCAAATATTTTATTCACCAAAATGGTTTTTGTATAATACTTTAGTTCATGACAATATAAAAAATAAATTTGTATCTTGAATTAAAATACTAACAAATTGCTTACTGTTGGAATTGCAGTTGTACAGCTAACTCTCCGAAGCCGCCTCTGCATTAGATCATGCTCCATACCATTGACTTCAGCTTTCAGGCGTTCGAGCTCTTCTTTCTCAAGCTTCAGTTCCTTTGCTAATCTCTCCATCCTCGCTCGTTGATGTAACAGCAAGGCTAATGTTTTACATGGAAGAAACAGTTACTAACACACAGAAACCTGGAAAACCAAATTCTTAACTTATGTGTAAGATTCATTAGTGACCTTTCTGGGAAAAAAAAAGTGATCATAAACATGCAGCCAAATAGTGTGAAGATGCTTTCATGCCATATAAACTACAATTTAGAACATAGTTTTTCCAGAATAAAAAAGACATTTTAGACAGTAACTTGAAGTTAATATTACCATTTTGGTCAAAGCTTCTTTTTTTGCATTTGGTCTTTCTCGTCTCAAAAATACAAAGGCACCTGTACAAGGAGAGAGCTTCTCAGGATGAAACAGCAACCTAGTTATATTAATACTGTACTGATAAAAAAAATAAATAAAAATAGCAGAGGTCAGATCAGAAGGCAAGACACACTAGCTGCCACGCTAGCCTTGAGACCTTAGCCAAATGTCAGTCCTGAATTGTTTCTGTCACTGCTATTATAGATTATGCTGTCATAACTTTACACAGTCTTAGCTTTTCAGAGTACTGTAATAATTCCCCAAATGCTCAAAGGCAAAACTACAGAACTTCATTAAAATGAACTAGAGAACCCAGAAAACAAAAAATGGTGGCAGCTCACGTGCTTAAGTCTTTAACTCCACAATACAGTTGATAATAATAATAATAATACCCAGTGTCAAGGGTTTGATGGGCTTTTTGTAAAAAAATGGGGGTAGACTCGTGAGAAACTTCAAGAGCCTCCCCCACCCCCAGGTAGAGTTGGACCTGCCTCTGGCCAGGGCCAGGCCAATCAGTGCCTCTGCCATCAGGGTATATAAGAGGCGACCCCAGTGTTCTTTCTCTCTCTTTTGGTTTTGTCTTGTTTTGAGCTGTCCTGGCTTTAATGTTGGGGAGTTTTTCTGTTGAAGGAGGAGGACTTGAGAGGACAACAAAGGAATATCACCCTGAGAAAAATAAAGGGGGAGAAGAGTCTCAGAGTAGGAGAGAGAGAAGGCTGCCAGAGCAGGACCTTTCCCTTGGACACGTGGTGGTTGAGATGGCAGGAAGGTGATTGCCTGCCTGTTGGGGGGACTGACAGCAGTGAGAACTTCCAAGATGCATCGGTACGTGCAGAACATCAGCAGGTGACGTGCCAGAAGTGATTCATGGCCCCAAGGGACTCACAAGGAGGCAGAGGATTGCCTCCTGTGAGGTGGCCACCACACAGCAGGAAGGAGAGACTGCGAGGAGCCCTCTTTCTCAAGGAGGAGCTGCCATGGACAATGAGTAATGGCCAGATGCACTGCCCCCCAAATCCCTGCCTCCCTTGCACTGATGGGGGTGAGGAGGTAGCTGGGAAGATGAGAGGGGTGGGGGGGCAAAGTGTATTTAAGATCGGGTCATATTTATTGATGTATTCCTCTCACTATCCTACTTTGTAAATGATGGTGGTGAATTAAATCTATGTTTTTCTCACCAAGTCTCTCTGGTTCTTTACTTGTCATCTTAAATGGTAGATTATTACCCTCCCTATCCTTAATCTCAAACCCTTGAGCCTTTTTAGTTGAATTGTCTCCCTCCACATCACTGTGGAAATAGGGGTAGAGGGAGGAGAGAGCTGAAGACCATGTGATTCTTTGTCCCAGTCAGCCTGAACCGTAACACCCAGTTTCTGCAAAGAGTGCCTTTTCCAGTGTTTTGTCATGATGAAAAACTGGCCGAATTAATTAGTGTGATGCATAGCACTTTCTAATCTGGCTGGTTTTGCCTGATTAAACTCTACTAGGACAGAAAAAAAAAAGATAAATTTGCCATGGGTATTCAGACAAGCACACTGTTCATATAATAATGTTCCAGTAATCTGTTCAAATACATGAAGATGTAGAATCTGCAAAATTAAATTAAATGCTATTTCATACAAAGCACTAGCCTCCACCTGCCCTTTTTCTACCTCTATCCAACATAGGCAAAGAAAACCTACATAATATCTCAAGAATACTTGCACAGTACCCCCAAAAAAATTAGAAAAACAAGCAACACATGACACAGTCTACTGGGGAAGGACATTTAAAAAAAAAAGCCCAGCAGCAGTCAGGAGTATAGAAATGATAGTGCTTTTATCAGATGTCAGTATTTTGTACAAAAATGTTGCACTACATTTTGGGGTTTGTATGGATCCACCACTACACAGACAAAAAATAAACACTGAAAAGCCTATCCAAGAATAACATCAGATGTTTTTATGACACAGGCACCAATATTACTGAAAAAAACTGTTCTCTACTTTTTGAAGTAGCATAAGTCATTGAAGATGAGTTTAAGAGATCTTAAAAAAAAAGATTTTAAAAAAAAAAGTACAGATGCCAGGCTGCATGACTTTTCCACCTTTACTATTAAACCTTGTCTTTATGTGACTCCTCTCACTGAACATCTGATATGACTACATTACATAGTTTCACATTATACTCTAGTACAACTCATCAAACATGACTCACAATACAAAGAAACAGTCGAAGTACAGACACCAGAATGGATTTTTAGTAACACTTTACACAGTGACTCATACTCAAAAGAAAATGAAATAAACTTGTTCCCTATATTAAGCTCTTAAACATGGTCTTCACTGGGACTCATTTGTGGTAGCAATAAATATAATGCTTATTCCTTTACAATTTATATCTGTCAAGAGTCCAGGGTGCAGCAATACCCAACATAATAGAATTATAAAACAGTTTTGGCTGGAAGAGACCTTCAAGATCACCAAGTCCAACCTTTGTCCTAGCCCTGTCAACACCACTAAACTGTGTCCCTCAGCACAACATCCACCCATCTCTTAAACACCTCCAGGGACGGTGACTCAACCACCTCACTGAGCAGCGGGTTCCAATGGCTGACAACCCTCTCAGTAAAGAAATTCTTCCTCATATCCAACCTGAACCACCCCTGGCATAACCTAAGGCCATTTCCCCTTGTCCTATCACTCACCACTTGGGAGAACAGACCAACCCCCGCCTCTCTACAATGTCCTTTCAGGTAGCTGTAGAGAGCAATGAGGTCTCCCCTCAATCTCCTCTTCTCCAGGCTAAACAGCCCCAGATCCCTCACCCTTTCCTCATACAATTTATGTTCTAAGCCCTTTACCAGCTTGGTAGCCCACCTCTGTACCCTCTCCAGCACCTCAATGTCCCTCTTGTAGTGAGGGGCCCAAAACTGGACACAGTACTCAAGGTGCGGCCTCACCAAAGCTAATGAAGTCTCACCTCTGGTACGTATTGCCACAAAAATCAGATACTCCCCCAAAAGCACATACTAACTAGTTTTATTGGTCTTGTTTTCCAAATACACAAATCAAAGACACAAAGTCAAAGCCATATCTCTACATTTCAGAACACACTTTTCTCAAATTGTGAAGCTACGTATAGTTTTCTCATGTAACTGACAATCTTTAATGAAGCTGCAATAAGAACACCACCAAACAGAGCATATTGCCTACGAGTTACACACCTATTAGCGATCGCTCTCTATATAAATAACATTTCTAATTGGGTCTACCAGGTACATAACAGCTCACTGTTGATGAGCTAGAAAAGCTCAAAAGACAAAGACAAATAAGAAATCATGAACTCCAGGGCAGCACTACAACCATTATTTCAGCTGTCTAAAGCAAGAGGAAGGCTACGAGGACCAATGGTGGAATAGACTCTCTTTTCCAAACACAAATCCAGAAATAAAACACATACTTTAAATATTTGCTGCTGATTATCATTCTGTCATTATCCCAAATGATTGCTTTGAATGCTTGAAGATTGATTCATTTGCTCAATTCTAAACATTTCAAATCTATAAATCAGATTACTCTGAGAAAAGTAGTTTTCAGCTAAAGGTAAAATTTCCCTTTTTTTTTTAATTAAGTTACTTAATCCTTCCTTTACTAAGGCTAACTATGCTCTATCTCTATGCAGCAGAACACACAAATTTTGTCAGCCGATCTCTACCTCCTCTTCAAAAACTAAGTGAAGCAAATGAACTTAGACTAAGTTTTTCAAAATAATTACTTTTAAAACCTTTCAAAACAAAACCATGATTTATACTGACACCGAAAGTAATTTTAACTGCAACCCCACCTCTCTCTCCTCTTTCACTTAATACTCTTCAATCTAAACCAAATAAATTGGATTCAAATTCCCTGCAGAAGTTAGTGCCTCAGATTTTATAAAGCACTCAAGTAAGAAACAAATACAAAAAATTATATCCACGTGCAAATTCATGACACAGTTCTTCAATGTGGAATTTACAAACCGGACACAGACAGTATGCGGGCAAACCACTTACTTGTGTTAGCTGCAACGTCTTCTTCTTAAGAAACTCCCCTACTTTCAAAAGTATTGCAACTTCAAGAACCTCAGAAATTATTTGACTGAAATTTGGCAATTTTAAAAAAAAAAATCAGAACACTCTCTCATTAGCTGATTTTTGGTGCAATTTCTATTCTCCTCTGCACAGTTTTAAAACCTCTCACTTGGTAAGTAGCAAAATCAAGCTGAAAATGCATTTTACAATAATTCAGGGTGAAATATTTACCTTGAGTGTAAGCATAGTCATCTGATCCAGAACTAGAACTTCTCTGATACTTATGGCTTCCTTTTTCTCCTCCGGATCCTGGGATTACAGAAATAGGCTGAATAGGTTCTGGTGCTGCAGAACGCTCTTCTTGGTCCACTAAATTTAAAAGATTCTCAGTCGGTGCTCGACCTACTGTGATTTTAAAAATGGTTGGGTTTGGCTGAGATACCATTACCCGAGGAGACTGCGTTGGTGCACCTGCAGGTCCAGTTGGTTGAGTGTAGGTAATATATACCGGATTAACGCTAAATGGAGGTTTGGGTTGACCCGACATACCTCTGGACGGAGAGCTCGAAGGAGGAGTAGTGGCTGTATACAGTGAGTGCTGGTTTCGTTGAGATGGTTGATTACTTATCGGTGAAGGACTTCGGTTCATTGCAGTCCCAGGTCTTTGTGGTGGCTCAACTGTAATTTCTATTTTATTCATGGAACCTTTGGACAAACTAGGTCCAGCGAAAGGCGGAAGATACGACACAGAGTGACTGCCTTGTTTTTGAAAAGTCTGGGATGCTTGCTGATATGGATGGGGTGGGACAGTTGAGGGGCTAGGAGGCATGAAAACATGTGAACTCTGATGTCCCATCTGAGGAGGCTGAACTTGGTGCTGAGGAGAGCCAAAGGGAGAGGGACACTGGGATGCTGGCGGCGATCGAAAAGCTGACTGAGGGATCTGGGGTTGTTTAGGAGAATACTGAGAAGGTTGGTAGTTCTGTTGGTGTGGATACACAGGTAGAGGACGGGGAGTATAATGCGGAACTGGGCCCTGTGGCGACGAATGCCACTGCGTATTCTGAGGAGTCTGTCGTCCTGAAGAACTTTGAGATGTTTGCCTTATATAAATAGAGCCAGGAGTCCCATAAAGATTGCTTGGAATCTGTGGAAGAATTTGTAGAGCTCTGGGTACACTCTGTCCAGAGGGGAGGTTTTGTGATACTGTAACAGTAATGGGATTTGTACTGTACCGAGGTATGTGCATATACGTGGGAGGAGGGCCTTGCATAGCAGACGTGTTCATTCCTGTTTGTATGGAAGATGGTTGTGGAGGTGGCTGTGGAGGAGGAGTAGCTGCATTTCTATTCTGGTCATTCATGAAAAATGGATTGTAACTAGGAGAAGCTGCCACAACAGCGGGAGCAGAATGTGGTTCTTGAACTAAGCATATCAGTTGTTTACCTGCTGTGCGTTGTGGATCAATATGTCCATCGCTTGAACTGTGTACCAGTGTACGACCACCATTAAGTTGAGCTCCATCCCCTGCATGATAGCTAGTATGAGGATGAATACCCAGATTAATGTGCAAAAGGCTGTTTCTATTCATTCTGGTGTCATCAGGGCTATGGTACTCCATATATAAGTATTTGTTGCTCTCCTGTGCGAGGGCTCGACAACAGGCATCTAGGTTGTTGTTGTTCTAGGAGTAAGAATGGACACCTGTTAGCGTCAAACAGCAAAAAGAAAAAGCCACCACTCAGTGTTCAGCAGAAGTGGCAATCAAGCCTAGCTTGGACACAACTAGGGGTAACATTTCACAGAAAGGAATTCTAAAATAAAGGTAATACCTACAAGTCACAGTACGCAAGTAGTACGCAGCTCAAGCTGCATCTAGCAAAATGCTATGGTGATGCTACCCACAGTATGACATATCAAAAAAATAAAGTCTGGTTTTGGGGAAAGCAATGGTTAGAACTCTTAGCATCTGCAAGGAATGGGTATGTACAATTAGCTGCTAATAACACCACAAATAAATTTGAAGCACATAAAAATTGAAAGCTCTGGAAAGTGAAGTCAAAAATCCAGATGACATTTCAGCGTTTACCTGAGTGTTTGATGTTTTCACCTTATTTTACTGCTTATGTGAGTATTTCTCTTTACCTGAAAGTTTAAAAGCCCCAACATTTTAAACCAGCTTCTCTTGATAGAGCAGAATTTAATGCCTTAAAAATGAAGTCAGAATAAGTATTGCTATAAAAAATTCAACAAAGCACTTGACAAATTCTGACATATTTCAACTGCCTTTAGGACTTTCAGGCTCAAGGTTAAAAAGAGGTTTATTTGTACATTAGTGAGGAAACCAAATAACTCCTGTAAATGTTTGTTCTGTGGTGCCAGCAGCTGAAACTATACAGATATTAAATGATGAATCAAACTATAATGGGGAAATCCCTTTCCCTTCTTCCACTCCCATTTTAGCTAATCTAGTCTTGTTAAAAGAATGACACAGATGATAGCTTATCCAAGAGTAAAATCACTGGAAAGCATTCCCAATTGCAGATTTACTTTTTTTTTTCTCCCAGTTTCTCAAACTGTCAGCCATAATTCAGTTTGTAATTTAAACAGTAGCTAAAGAAAAAAAAATTTCACTTAAAGTTAAGTTCAACTACATCTGGCCCTCAGCACACTGACTGTTACGTGTGATTCAAGGCTGGTACCCTCTGTGACATACAGGACCTCCTACCAGAACCAGTGTGTACCCATTATATACACACACACATCCACCCTCGCCTTTCCTACTGTGATAACCTTACCATTCTAAGGAATACACATTAATAATTGTTTCACTTCTATTTTAAACACTATGACGATACAAAATTTGTATAAGTATTAATATTCATGTGGCCTTGCAAAACAGTTTTCAACAGTCTATCCAGTGGTTGAAAAGTCACAGTTAACATTTCTTTTCTAAAGGACTGATACACAGTCAGTCTTAACACTAAAGTGAAGGTGGCTTTACCAAAATTTCATATGATTTCACTATCAGTTGAACATAAATATTCAGCATCTCTTCAGATGGAGACTTCCTACTTAACATGACAAAAGACAAGACTCCAGCACTTCATTACGCATGGTTCTCACTCCATAGATACTTCTCCTTGACCACTTCCCCTTCATGAGAAGCTCCCCTTCTAGACCTCAGTGGGATACCCAGGCACATCACAGAACAACTTAAAATCAGACCATACGGGAACCAGACCCTGTAATAATAATGAGCACCACAGTGCCAAGACAGTAGTCTCAAAAAGTTAACTGGTCCCATCAGCCACTTGCCCTCTAAACAGAACTTCATAGAGAGAGTCCTTAGGGCACTTCATCAGGGTGGAGACAGAGAGAACAGAGATAAAACAGGCCCTAATCTGGTTATTTAAGGGTATGGAATACATTTATCATTTGTCATTTTTGTTAGGTCCAAAATTCACATTGGTTTAAATGTGAGTGTGTATTGCAAAAGGTTAATAGAAACCAACTTGTGTATATCTTAAATACAAAGGGGGTTTGGAAACAAATTTTACACTGCAAATATCTGTCAGTTTTTTTGAAGTGTAATGTTAACTAGCTATCCAGAGCACTGTATTATAGATAGAGAACATCACATACATTCATAATTTCATGTTTGTCTGAAAGCAATTCATTCATATTTGTATGGTTTAGAAGACACACAATGCAAAAATTACAGCCACAGTTATAAGCAAACCTACTCTTCTGCAAGGAATAGGTAGGATGTAAATATCACTGCTTTCATATGCAGCAGTTTATCACATTAGGTTCCACCCTAGCCATGGCCACACAAAGCCAAATCAGATCTTACATGTCTGTATTTCACTCCTCAATCCTCCCGTTGACAGAAGATATTCCCAGATTGCCATGACTTTGAAAAATGATTATATGTGGTCACTTATTACTGTTTCCAATTTGTGATTTTAGATGAAGGTGGAAGGATGAAATGGAAAAAGTTAAAAAACCCCAGGAAAACAACAAAAAAAACGAAACAACCCTGCCACCTGACTTGGAAACAGAAGTAAAAATAAACCTTTGGACAGTTGTAGCAAAAAGATGCCATGAAGACAGAAAACCTAGATTCCAAGCTAAGGCAAATTTCTTATCTTAGAAGAATGAGTCACTGTTTGCTAAAATCCCCTCCAATATGTTTATATTATTTATATTATTTATATTATTTCTGTAATTGTCATCAATAATCATCCCACTAGCCACTGCCCTTATTCCAAAATCTTTGTATGTTAGAAGACAGGACAACAAAATAAAACCAGAAGAATGAAAACCTAGACTCCATGTATACTCCTACAAAGAATCCTCATACTATAAAAATGAAACACACAGACATTTAAATACTGTACCTGAAGCATGCACTGAGATACCACCCCTTCAGGTATCTCAGGGAAACGTTGTCGGAGATCATGGAGTACCTGCACATCGAGTTGTTGACCGCCCTGCGCCATGCCAGATGGATGATGTTCCAGATTACCAAAAAATGGAAGTCAACAGGCCTTCCGATGATTATGGTCTTCTGAGGCTTCTGGCATTTTCTGTAAGAAAGAGAACGCAATTAGCGTTTCAGCCAGCACAACTTTTCCTCCTCCCCCAGCTGCACGTGTAGAAGAATTACTCTGTTACATTTTTAGATCTAGGTATCGAGAGAGACAACAGCTTAAACATAAGAGCAGGAATCATCATGTCTCAAATTCTAATACTGAAACACTGAATACATCACAGGTATGTCTACATGACATTTCACTGGAATATGCTAGTTCTGGTCTTTACACAGCTCCACTGTGCTACCACGCAGACACAACTTAACCTGCATAAAATGGAACTGTTACATATTTACTCCCAGTGAAATTCTGAACACTTTGTAGAAAAGTCTGAAGTTAAAGACATAAATTATTGTCCTGGGTTTGAGCTAAAACCCCGTCCTGTTTAGTGATTTTTACTTTTCAGTTGAGTGTCTTCTAAAAGGCTATATTTTCTGAAGTTAGCAGCATGTTTTTGCAGACAGTGTGTGCTACTGGCAGTGACAACACCTGATGTTTACAGTTACTGCCTGGGACTGGGATGCAGAAAGGCTCTTGCTGATATTTATTCCTATAGTGACCAAGGTCACTGCTGGCTCTCGTGTGCCACGCTGGGGGTGCCGGGTAGTAAGAGGGGTCACAAGGAAGTAAAAGGTTGCACCTCCGGGAGAGGTAATAGACAGGACAGGTGACCAACGAGAGTATTCCATCCCATATACGTCATATTTAGTATAAATTGAGTGATCACGAGAGTTTTGGCACTTTCTCTTTTCCCTTTTCGCCCTTCTCTTCTTTGCCCTTCTTCTGCAATGGCCAGTGTCCAGGGAGGACTCCATCTGACCTGCTGCTTTTGATCCAGATCCCGAGTTCCCGAATCCAGCTGCTGTACCCAGCTCCCACCGCCGCTCAGCCTGGGGCTTCCCCAGTGCCTCCTGCTCTGCAGCATCAGTAGGGATTGATATCACGGGAGGGAGATGGGTTTGATATCGGGCCATTATCTATAGTTGTGTACAGTTCTTTACTTTTATCATTCCACTATTATTTTCTATTATTATTGTTTCATTAAAGCTGTTGTAGTTTTTTTCTTCTCTAACCCGAAAGTCTCTCTGCTTCATTCCCTTTTCCTTCCCATTTTGGGGTGGGAAGAGGGGGTTAGAGAGCGTCTGTCCGTGTTAGAGGTTGGCCCAGCCCTAACCCTCGACAATTACATAGCACATTACATATACACATTACAGCTTAAAGTCTCTTCTCATTACATCACTACAAATATAAGAACTTGGAAACAAGTTGTGAAACACATGAAAAAAAGAATTTAAAGAGTTCTTTTATGATAAGCATCTATTTAAGATTTCTGTAAAGTATCTATTATATTCATACTAACATGACCAGTGACCAAAAAACAACTCTTTCCATTTCAGGATTCTTGTATTCTGCAGCAAAAACTTCAATACCTAAGAACTACAAGAAGGCAAATACTGTCAACAAATGCTCTTCTCGCTTGTGTCTCATGATCCTGGAAGTAATCAAAAGGTAGCTGAAATCTAAGCAAAGATTCACAAAGACTTTGAGTGAAGGTGGTTCATGACATAGCCCCTGTAACACACCTGTTGCTGCTAAGCTTCAGAGCCTTTCCAGCATTACTGCTCAGCTGAATTCTTAACTACAGGGAACACAGTGCTGTGTTCAAAAATGAAAAGGAAAGTCAAATACCAGCAGAGCTGGTAATACGTTAGCTACTCAAAGTCTCAAGTTCAAGCCATGCTTATCTCAGCCTCAGTGAAAGTGTGGGGACACATAGCATAGGTATTCCAGTCAGCTTTTCACTTGTTAGCTCAATTTCTAACAGCAGTCTACAGCACTACAACAGATCAGCACAAACACACAAAGACCCTTATGCACTAATAAATCCCAACAGCTTCCTTTTATCTTTTCTGAGAAAGTCTCTTAGCTTCCATAGGCAAGAAAATAAAACATGTATCTTCAAAGAAACATAAACCATCGAGTTTAGAAGAAAAATATCCTTTGGTTACGTGGTGGGTTTTTTTGGGTTATTGTGAATATTTAATAACCACACCCTTCTTTTTTCACCTCTTCCTAAATAGAACTTCCTTCTACTCTGAAAAAGGGCAAAACAAGTCAGCTTCACTATCTCATTGCTTTGTGTGTGGACAGCTCTTAACTGATATTTGCATTCATTAAATAAAACATGATTACAGGAAGGGTTGCTCTCTGTCATATCTGATATATTCTAGTACCATTATTACATCTATCACCT
>NW_009713088.1:0-25419 GCF_000703405.1 Apaloderma vittatum | reverse complement strand
TCTTTCTCAAGATAAAAAGAGACAAGTTTAAAGAACAGTGTGATATGCGAATCATCCTGCTGTGTTTTAAGAAATAAAAAAACCTTACATTGTATAATCACTTTGTAGTTCTGTCCATAGCAGTGATTCTGTATACCTCTTATTTCAAGAGTTTTCACTGACTACAAGAGCTATCTACACTCACGGCAGGTGAACTTTTACAAAAAAGAAGTTTTATAAATGACAAACATTATACTCTGAAGGCAGACCACCACAAGAATTCTCAAAAAAACCCTGACAGCAATCAAGCTCTGTGTGTCTCTAGACAACTCTCCTTTTCCCAGGATGCAAGGCAAGAAATGCAGTAATGGAGAGGTACCCTACCAGAATAAATTGCAGTTCAAACCCCTGTGGAGTAACAATGACAATATCTGAAAACCTAAACCAGAAGATAATAATTTTAAGGTAATAACGCATGACCAAAAGCCTTCGCATCATTTCTCTCTTCAAATGCAAATTAAAATGTAACACAGGTGAGCAGGCTAGAGATCCATCAATACATGCAATGTTTTTCTACAATGCTTTGATAATAATCTAAATTAATAATTTATCTGATGTTTTTCTAACACTTCCTGAATACGTGTGGTGAGTAGAGGTGCAACACTCAAATTAATTGGCAGTTATTGGCCAACTATGAATTTTATCAAGAGTTCTCTTCTACATATAGATAACGCATAAAAAAATTTCCATTCTCATTTTGAAGAGTTGAAGCTTCTAGCCTTTACAGTTACACAGATAACTTTGAAAAGTCTACAAGAAACCTGAAATAATTGCCTTGAGAAGCACGCACACACAATCACTCAGAACTCCTTGGACTCCCTGGCTACGCTACTGTGGAAATTTATTATTTTTTCAGCCAAGATCACAAAGCTCACTACTGCCACATCAAGGAGCCCAAGCATTTTGTCCTGCCTCTTGCCCTGCCTGTAACAGACTGCACATTTTCCACTCTAAGCAGGCACAAACCGGCTGGAAGGCAATACTTGCTGCTCATGTTGCTCCACAGCCCCCAGCGGGTGGAGAAGCAAGTCATTCAGAGAGCCAAGAGCTTACAGCACAAACTGCACAGCTAAGATGCTTAGACAACAACTCTTGCTGAGCCAGAAGAGGCCAGGAAAGCAATCCCCCGAGACTTCTTCTCTTCATAGCACTCACAGGTGTAGGGGCGTGCCGAGGTGCACTAGGCTACCAGCCTTATAATTACTGGAAGAGCAGAACCTATCAAAAAAACAACCCAAGGGCACAACAAGTCAGTCGCCTTATCTAATGTTCAAAAATGAGTTGAGGATACCCCATACTCTAGTTGAAAAGCATTTTACAAGGGTGGAATAAATGGACATTGCTACATACACAGCAGTTCTAATGGCAAAACCAAAGGGTATTGTTGCAGAATCGGTCCCGCTGCGTTAGCACACAGAGGTGACCTCGGGAGCCATTAGCGAATCTTGGGGATTACGCAAAGCATGACTAAAGTCCTAAACAAACACGCTAATCAGTTTTTCACACCTTTTACATGCTCAAATTACATATACAGAAAAACAGCGTGTTAAATACAATCTTCTATCCTTAAGCCATTTGTCTAGCTTGCAAATTAATAAAGCAGTCACCAGTTCCATCAACTCCTCTTTTCTCAAAGAATGAGTAAAAAAAATGCAGAATGACTATAGTCTTGGTACTCCCAACACATACATCGAAATATATACAGAAGGAAATCCACTTCTGTCATTTTTGAAGCACTACATCACCTAAAATGAAGTCACACAAATCATCAGTAATGAGATCCAACTGAAAAATAAATCAGGTCAACACATACTATCTGGAAGCTTATAAATTATGTACTGGTGTGTGCTCACACATTACAATGTATGCAGCAATTCAAAAAATTCCTCAGTGACTTTCCAGAAAATGGGTTACCTGAAAGACAGTTTCTCAGGCCTCAATAATTTAAAGTTAATTATTGAGAATTTCACAGTAATGGTTGAGCCTTGAAGGGTAAGAGGGAAACATCAGCAAGAGAAAACACAATAATAAATGAATCCGTTCATAAAGGCAACACCTCAAAGGCATCCTGCTTCTACACGTTTTATATAAATTCTTCCATCTTAGAAGATTTTTTTAAATCTTTAAATTACAAGCATGAGGAAACACAGATAGATTTAAGTACAGTCAGGCAAAGAATCTCATTTTTCCCTCTGAATACTACACAAATGTAATTCCTAAATTCCACTGTTCAAACTTCTAAGCAAATGTATGCTGATACTTACAGATAAAAGGTGAATTTACAGAATGGCATCCACATGAACTCAACCCAATATTTGTAAATTAATCTATTTTTTTTCTCCTTGTTCATCTCTGTTTAATCAAAGTATTTGAGATAAATTTTGGCCATCAGATCCATAAATGCAGTGGAATTTTTTTTATTTATTTTTTTTTCTCCACTTAGGCACTCATAGTGCAATTCCTTCAAACACTTGCACTGGACTGACAGGCTTTTAGCCAAGAGATAGAAAAGGATTCAGGGAAAGTGGGCAAAGTTGCATGCTCTAGTCTGTCTAAACCTTGTAGGAACTGGAGTATAAAGATGCCATGAAATTTAGGTGGACAAAACAGTAAAATGGTATCAACTTCTTAATTACAGAATCTTCAGAACGGAAAGAAAACAAATTAACATAAATCAGTAAGATGAAAAAAAATGAACATACATAACACCTCCAAGAAAGTAAAAGTGACTTGACTTTAGAGAGATTTAAACTCATTTGCAGTAACTATAAAGTAGCAAATCCAGTAAACAGTTACACGATCCTAATTCATGACAGTAATTCCTAATTGTTATCTGTTTAAACATCATGGTTAATACCAGCAACTCATTCCTTATATATATTTACTACTAGCCTTTAGGCATAAAGCTTTTGAGTAACACAGGTATCAGTGCTACTCAGAACTTTATTCCTGTTCTGAGCCAAACAGAAAAGCAGTAACGGGCTGAATATCCTCCCTGAAGAGCACTTTCCACATTTTTCTGGTATTGAATAGAAGTGTGAAGAGTGAGGAAGCAGAAAATAGTACAAAATTCTAAAATTCAGTTTCATTACCCTAAATCAGTATAGAATCTTACTTTCAGCAAAAATTGCAGGGTAAACAAAAAATAATCAGTCAAAAGCAAAGTATGATATTTTTCAAATGGAAGAACAATAATAAAAGCTTAACACATATTTGGAACAATTTTACTAAAACATGCTACTTTGTTTTCAAAGCCATGCTAGACTAAGGGGCTGCACAGCATGAGCTTTGAATCTTGAGTCAACATTTTAAATCTTTTGCTCCAGAATACGTTATTCCATTTTTTGGAAAAAAGAAAAACAACAACAAAAAACATACTCCAGCCTCAAAAGCCTTTTAGAACATAGACCATTCCTGTTATTCCTGCTTGAACCACAAAAAAAACCCCTAGCCTTACTAGACTTGCTCTACAAAGTAATATTACTACAGCACACAGCAAACTGTATACTGATTCCAGCTTCAGCATTCAAATTCAGCAACTAATTCAAAGCATATTTTTTTATTTAAAAATAATAACTTGGACAAGTTAAGTCCCTAGAAACTGTCTTACTGGGAAAGGATTTCAAAGTTTTTATTTACATACACACTTATAAACCAAAAACCATTCAGTGAATTGCACATTTGTTAGAGCTTCTTGAATGAAGCTACCCTGTAAGTCAGGGCTGCTAAGGGGGTAGATGTCAATTTAGCTTCTAGAATAGATGTGGAAAAACTTCCACTGTGATCAGAGTCATCTAGAGAGCTGGCTACAGTCCTCCAAGGATGCCAGGATTTACTGCATATGATGCAGCATGAAAAATCAGTGAGATCAGTTGTGGCCCTTTACAACTCACACACAACTGAATGAATAGCTTTCTCAAACTTTCTTCCCACTCCAGCTGAACTAACTCAGCTTGCTAAAACAATTTCAGTAAATAAAAAAAAATAATCACTTTTACTGGTTGAACAAGCTTACCCCACACAATGCATAGCCTGCTGAATATCATACCATTGTGTAAAGGAAGAAAAAGGAAACAGTAAAAAGCAGAAAGGGATACAGGACCAGGAACAACACCTCCCTCCTTAAGCCACAGGTAAGCCAACCTATCGGTTAAAGCTATAACAAAAATGCACCTTCACCTGCAGCAGACTTAGAACAAAAGAACCAAAGCTATTCTTGTATGGACAGCACTAAATCAGGATGGGGATTTTGTGAAGTGCTGTCAACACTGTAGTTTGAAGAACACAGCTGTGGCACTGCAAGAAAGCTGACTGTCAGCTGGGCTCAGAAGGCCAGCAAGAGCTGAGAACAGAAACTGTTCTTAGACCTCCACATCACTTCCCCACCGTCCCTGCCATACTGTTTTCTAGAAAAATTTTTTTAATGAAAACCACGACAGACCAACTGATTGCAGGCCACCAAGCTCTTTATCACTGATACGATTATACCTTCTGTATCTCTGTTGATGCATTAGTTACATGCTTCCAAAGGCTAGAATATTCTCCATACGCTGCATGCCAGTAGTAAAACATGAGAAGACAAGAAGGGAAATTAGCTCAGTTGACAGATTTAGAAAGCACTTTATTAGATGAGGTATTATATCTTTTGGTTTTTACCTAAACATTGTGGTTTTAACAAATAAATACAATTTTGGTGAAAGTCCACATAATCAAATCTCAAATCCACTTTTGTATTTCAATACACTCAAGCAGAAGTTAAGGTGTATAATTAGTGTGGCACTTCCTACAATGACTGCAAACACACAGGTGAAAAGCTGTCAAATAAGCAACATTTCTGTAAATAAGCTTGTATAAGTCCATGAAATTTGAAGATGATGATTTAAACTGAGCTCCTTCACACGAAGGATTAACTAAGTAAAACCATGTTTTTTAACATCCCATCCCACACATACCTACTACTTAACAGGCATCTGCACCCAATTATAGCCTCGTAAACACGCCTGGCATGTGACCTGGCTGCAGATGCAATCACATAATCTCATCTCTAATCCTTGAGTAGCCTCTGCATCCACTGTTGTCTTAAATTCAAAGGTTCCTGCACTACAAGTAAACTTTAATACTTAAAGGAGCAATTTTATACACTAGGTTTCCATTTATTTAAGCATTCAAATTAAAAAAAAACAAACTCATCCCAAAAATGCCAAAAGACTTTGGATTGCTCTTGCAGCAAAGGCAGGCAAATACTAGCAATGTGACACCTTTACAAAGATTTCTTTATGAAGATTTGCTAGCTGGTAGATCTTAAAATCTCAGAAATATGAGGAACTAACTGTTGAATAGTGTTTAGAGAGTAACTTTCCTTCACAATCCTCTTCAGTCACACAATCAGTGTTTAAACATGATGTAAGACCAAAAAAAGGATTAGCCTCCCCTGCAGTAGTTCAGCTAAAACAATTTTTAAGATTACATATAGCTAAGAACAACTCTCTCACTTCACAAATTACAATGACTGTTTGTTACAGAAGCGACACATCCCACAGCTTTGTAACTGTATTGTTTCACAGAGCAGGAAAGACAAGTATAATATAATTTAAAGATGTTTTATCAGCTCATATAGACATATTAAGTTCAACAAAGCAAAAGAAAAGCAGTCAATATTTAAAGTTGTGCTCAGCATACTGTCATCACTGCTCTGAATGAGTAAAACCACAACTTCATGTTTTGGTAAACTGTCTTATGACAAACATTTGTTCCTGTGTATAAAAGAAGATCAAAATATTCTTTAAGTTCCGGGATTGTAGGAAGGCAATGTGAAACACAGTAAAAGATGACGTATACAGCAAAATAGAAGTAATAAAGGTCACAAGCTATGCTTGTCTATTTAGCCATATGGAATTTACCGATCTATATAGTAGTTACAGAGATGTGTTGTCTGATGGCCTAGAACAGCTTGCAGTACTGAAATGGAATGTAATTCATTAAAGCCACCATGATGAGAATATTATCTCACATTGATGATCTGGGAAGATATTCCTTCTCTTTTTTTTTTCCCCCTCATTAATTTAAACTTAAGCAATGATCAGTTTTATCCATGTGTGAAAATATTTCCACAGATTCTATAAATGAGAAATAAAAAAGCAATATGGAATTCCAAAGTAAGAGGAACCTGGATGGAAGAAATCCATTTTTGGCACAACAGAGACACTATCTAGAAATATGACTCAAGCAGAGTAAGCTTTCAGTAGTCAAGCATGTTACTGGTACAGGTTGTTACTAAAACTTAAAAAACCATAATCAATCACTATTCCCTCTTAGATATACATTTTGCATTGCTTTGTGTGTTTTGGCATTTACTTTGCTTTTATCCTTTCCATTAATCATCCTTGTGAACCATCAACATCTAAACAAACTAGTGTTGTCAATTTACTGGTTTTCCTCTTCCACCTGTGAGAGAAGATATTAAAAAAAAAAGTCACAGGAACAATACAAACAGTTTAATATCTACACAAACTAAAAAAAAAAATAACACCAAGACACCAAGTTGTCAGCCAGAGAAGGAGTTACAAGTACCGCTCTACAAAGATCTAACATTTTTAAAATGAGTCACACTCTCTGTGGCCTTGGTCATGATTAAATTTCTGTCCTTTAATGAAGAACTAATATTTGACAGTAAGAGACCTTATTTATTCCACTGTTTTGGGAGCAAAACAAAAACAAAACAAAAAAGCCACAAACCAGGAGTGAAAATCATCTCTATCCTATACACAAGTCAAACCTCCACAGAGTAGAATTTACTTTTAATAGCTACAAGATACATTACACCAGGAGATATTAAGAAACTGAATGATAATGAGAAGACTACTTAACTGGAACAATGATGCTTATTTTAGCAAGTAGCTACAAAGTTCTTGGTCAGTAATTCCTTTACCAAGTAGATCACAGAATAAGTTGGGTTGGAAGAGACCTTAAAGATCATTTAGCTCCAACCCCCCTGCCATGGGCAGGGACACCTCCCACTAGACCAGGTTGCTCAAAGCCCCATCCAGCCTGGCCTTGGACACTGCCAGGGAGGGGGCATCCCCTTCTCCGAGCAGCCCGTTCCACTGTCTCAACACAAGAAGTTTCTTCCTTATGTCCAATCTATATTTACCATCTTTCAGCTTGAAACCATTGCTTCTCATCCCTATCAATACTGGCCTTGGTAAAAAGGCTCCCTCTGACTTTCTTATGAGCCTCTTTTCACTGTTGAAAGGCTGCAGAGACTAGTGAACACTTCACTAGGAATCTCTCGCTCCAATGAGCAACGGTAAGCAGCTCCTGCTGCATACAAAAGTTACAAGAGAGGTAAGTTTTCAAGTCGGTGAGAAAGTTCAGGAATGATGCTACTATGTAACAAGTACTCATTGTCAGAAGAGTTCTGCAAAATACTAGGTACAAGTAAAAACTGTAAACACAGGTGATTTTGCATGCCTCACAGACAATCCCTAAATTATCACAAGTATCATGTTAGTATCAAAAGCCACGAGGACCATACTACAAACCTTGGGAAAAACACTACTGCAAATCCATGGATCAAAAATTTAGCATTATTTCTTTTGAAAAGTACAGTCTGCTATTCATATTTCCAGGTTTAAGAGTTACTAGAAGCTGAGGGAAAGTGAGCCAACAAACTGCAAAAAAATACTGGACTATTGTTTAATACACAAATTGTTCCAGTAAGTGAGTTAGCAAGTTCCCTTTTTGGAAGTGCAAGATTAACATTTCTCAGAGAAGGAGTATCTCTGAGTATTGCTACAGACAGTTAACACTGCAGGTCATTAGTCTGAATCTCAACCAGCTCAACAGGGCTTTAGCTCCTACATCACACGTTCACTGCTACACTTTGAATTTCCTTGCAAGGAATTCAGAACATATTTCATTGCATGATATATTTACATTGATCAAAACACATTAAGTCCTTCCACAAAAGAATTCCACAAGAATCAAACATTATAATTGCTTTTGTAGGAGTTCAGAGCAGTAAGTATTCATTAAAGCCAGAGGTTTCAAGAAGTCTGGAAAAAAGTCATGATTTCTAAAAAATTAGAACCAAATTGTCATTTGGTTTACCCACATCAAATCTGTAAAAATTTCAGAGTTAACTACACTCATAAATCAACTGTAAATCAACATTCAAAAGGCTATTCACATAATTAGCCTAAATGTCTCCCTCACTTGTCCCTTTTACACTTCGTGTTTCTCCCTATTAAAAATGTTTTCTCTTAATATGTGAATTGCTATCAATAAATGTGAAAGAGACTATTGTCCGTTTGCAGAGTAAAAGCAACATAATTACATTAGTCATCTGAGCCTGCTGATACTTCCACAAAAGGCAAGCTACATTCGGGGCTATACCAATTGAATTTTTAACCAGTTATTTGATTTACTTCGGTCGCTCAACAATTTCACAATGAAGTAAAAGCTTGGTGATCCTCTCAGTCAGCTGAAGCTGTGCAAGAACTACAAAATTAAATTCACTCCTTTCAGTCAACTATGCTATGAATCCGCGACATAATGAGTGATTTTTTTACAACATAAACTTCGAAAAAAAAATTGTTTATGCCACCAAAGAAAACTGAAATAGTTCAAGTTAAGCCATTTGAGAAAAAAGTTCTATATGAATTGTTTAAACATCAGGTTTCCTGCTTCCGAAATATCTGACAGACTTTTCTGATGGCTAACAGTAATAGTGTAAAAAACAGTTAAAAATAACCAGAATAGTATGGTTTCTCTGTTAATTCTCTCATGAGAATCTGTGTAACAATCCTTGAAAATACTCTGTACTGAATACACTGACTGAATCAAAGTCTTCTACTTTGTTAATAAGTTGATAAATAGAAGTGTGTTACAGGATCAGACACAATTTCTGTAACACTCTGTTTTAAACTTCCAGATTTTTCTGCATACAGAAGACAATGGCTGCAAAGCGTATTTACACCTGTAAAGAAGTATTCCTCTTCCAGAAGAGATAAAAGGAGATACTAACCAGCATTACTTCCTGTGCAGGTTTATTAGCAGCTCAGGTATCTGACAGCACCGCAAAAAGCAACACCCATTGCAAAGACTGCCTGCCTACTATTTACACTACAACTCTCAAACTGAAGATGACCAGCTATGAAAAGAAAACAAAATGGCACTAGGAAGTAAGAACACCCATGCCACACTGTTTCTGACCTGACTAAGACAAGCCTCTTCCCACCTTGGCCACCTTAAACTGTAAGAAAAACCCTAGATCAGGAAGAAGTGGAGTTTAGTGAGTGGATGAGAAAATCTCGTTTCAGGATTCCAGCAAACACATACTGATGGAAGATGTGACTCTGTGCAGGGGGAAAGAGACAAGGGAAGTGGACAGGTGCATACAAACAGGAACCAAAATCAGAAGAGAGCACATACAGGAATCAATACAGAGAAACGCAAAATATTGTCAACAGTACAGAGAACTATGAACCACATACTCCCTACACACCAGAAAACACCAACTTTTGAAGTTTTGAAATAAGCTTTGGTAGCTCGACTGCATAAATTTCTTTGATATGATTAACTGCTACAAAATATAGTGGACGAGTTATATAGCATGCCTGTTTTTTCTATCATTCCAGGAAACGTTTTTAAGATAAGGAAGTGCAAAATGAACCTTGCCTACTTTGTGATACCTTCTGACAAGTCTTTGCATTAATACCTACCCATAAGGGTATCACAGAAAGAGGTCATATTAAGAGGTTACACGTAGCATTGGTGAGGCACTGGCACAGGCTGCCCAGAGAAGTGGTGGAGTTGCCATTCCTGGAGGTGTTCAAAACACACGTAGACGTGGCACTTAGGACATGGTTTGTTGTCACGGTAGTATTGGGCTGACAGTTGGACTTGGTATTAGAGGTCTTTTCCAACCTTAATGATACTATGATTCTAAAATTGCTTTTATCTATACATGTTCATTCCATGTAAGCTATCCATAACCATACATGTACCTCTATAGATGCTTGAGTGTGTGTCATAGCTGAGAAACTCTTGTACCTAATTTTCCAGCAAACCAGAACACCTTAAAATAAAAACAGCACTTGCCAATATATATATACACATACACATGCGTATGTAAATACACACACACACACACATATAGAGATGTCATATAAGCCCTAGATTGAGCTTTTCCTCTCTCCCCCCCCTCCCCCTGCCTTCTCCACCCTTTTGTTTTTGGGGGCAGAGAAAGAAGAGTGCCTTAAAATTAGACTTCTGTTTCTGCAGTATGCTTTGCTTCCTTTTAAGGCCACATTCATCTTCTATTAATATTATTTTAAGATGAAAAAAAATCTCTCTTAACTTATCCCCAGACTGACTTTCTGGGGAGATGCATCTTAAATAACACTCAATGCAGACACTTACTGGCTTCATCATTCTCTACGAAGAATACATACAATACGAAAAAAAAAGTCCAGTGAAAGCAAAGCTGTGAGTTTTCTTCTCTCTATAAGCAAGGTTTATGTCATAACTTGAAGTGAGAAACCTTGGTAGCATAAGGCAATGTTTAAACAATTGACACCCAGATAAAGCTGCCTGGTCTATGGAATTGATCCAATGGCAAATGCCCATGAGGAAGTCTAGATATTTCAATCCTGCTTTTTCCATATCTTAGGCCAGAAACAGGACAAGCCAAAACAGATAATGGAAAGACCAGAACCTGAATACAATTGTTCATCCTAAGATGCACTGACACATTGCTGCCAAAATTCTTGTACAGCTTCAAAGACCTTGAACAGTATCCAACAGCTTTACTTGAAAAAAGCTTTAAGAGTGTCCTCTTCCATACAGAAAGCCTGGCACCAAATCAGGTGTTTTAACACCAGAATGGGCAGGCTGAGAAACTACAGATAGCAGCAGTAAAAGGGTAGCCACCAACACTGAACTTTGCCACAAATTATACTAATTTCTGCTGCATGTTGCCAGATAACTTTCATGTTCTTCTGTGTGCTCTGGGGAGAGGACAGGACTGGAAACTGATTTTTCTAACAATTTAACATTAAATTAGAAGCTTTAAGAATTACAGTCACCCAGAGGTCATTCCTAGCTATATAACAGCACAAATTGATTCTAAAGACTACACTTTACCTCTCTCTCAGAGGCTTTCAGTCATTACTTTGACAGGTTAAGAAAAACTGTATTTGCAGTTCTGACACCTTTGTTACTCAATGACATTGTCTGCAAAGGCAGGCTGTCAGTATTCAGGTCATCAGTCCTAACATTTGTTTATTTCTGTTGAGCGGGTACCAGGCAAGAAAAATTCAGATGCAAATGATGAGATTAACGCAATGCCTGGCTGAACCATGCATGACTTTTTACGTAGAGCTGAATATAAAGACCAGTTTTGTGACAATGGTGCTAGAGTCCTCTTTCACAGAGCCTGCCATGACAAACTATAGCAGAAACATGTCACAACAACTCTGTGGTTCTATAAAATCAGGCTTACCGTGTAAAAAAATTAAAGAGGTCCTTTACTGCTAGCCAGTCTTTCCACAGTTGACATTGCATTGCTATCTGATGGTGAAGTTATGAACAAATATTACTTTCATTAGGCACAGCTACAGATAAAAAAGTATAAATCTCAGTATGATACAAAATGAAAGAAGCACACTTCCTGAAGCTTTGGGCTTTTTAAAGCATTTCACCCAGAAGTCTATATTCACAATTTCAGCTTTTAAAATACTTTATTTTTATTCTGTGCAACAAATATTCTTCCAAATACAAATTAAACATCCATGTCGAGTACTAAAAGTAATCAGCATCTCTGTAAAGTCAGATCATTTCCACGCTGATCTACCTTACTGCACCCCATTACGGTTTGTAGAATAAACTGCACTGATTTCATTTCCCCTTTAGGAAGCTATCCTCATAATCCTGCTTTAGAAGAAAAAAATAGGGATCAAAGACAGCTTGAACTCAAAATAGTTACTAACTCATTCTACTCTTAAAGAGGTTTGGATTATTTCCCTTCTCTAAAACAAGATGCTGTCCGGCAGCTCAAGGTAGGTGCATCCTCCCCAAAATGCTGTCCCTGTTTAACAGACCTCTCTGTCTTATGGGATATATTGGGTCCTGTGGAAAACATGGTAAAGGATTAGCAAAAGAACTCCTTGAAGCATTCTTTACACCATACTAAAACTGCCCTAGCACTTGTGCTGTGCTCCATGCTATTAGCCTTCACAAGAAGAGTCCAACAGACACCCATTCAATAGTCTTGAGTAGTTTGCAGATGCAAACTACAAGGAAGTAAGAGTCTGTCTTTGGCCTGATAAAGGACAGCGATTTCTTTGCTTAGACACTGCAGCTAAGGAGAAAATGGGGTATTGAGTCAGTTCTTTAACCAGTCTTCCAATTTCTTTAACAGTAAAGAAGAGGCAGCATCCATGTGTTTTGTAGAGTTACAACACAGAGCATGACCAACTCTTCATTTAGACACAGAACTTCCATCTGGAACACAGACCTCCTGGTCTGTCTCCCTGGAGTCTTTCTGAGACATCATTTGCTGAAAACACAGACAAAAAAAATCAAGGTCATGTATGCTCCCAGAAATCAAATACAGTCTTGCATACAACATGGGGTTAGACAGGAGAAAAATTTAAAGTTTAAAATAATTTGCAGTCACTTCCCTGGCCAGCCAAACACACTGTTACCAGAGTACTCCCCTGAAGCCAATAACTGATACTCTGCCCCAGACATAAGCAGCACAAAGTGACAGACTTGCACATTTCAGAACATAAAAAGCAGCTGAAAGCAAGAATACGTTACAATAACCTTGTAATATGATGCCTCGATTCTGAAATCATAGTGTGAGTAGTTACACCTTCTGCTTAACCAACAGCCCACGGACTACTGCAGCAGTCTCACAACCACTAAGCAGACACAAATCACAGCTCTAAGCATTTGCACAACCTGGATTCAAGCGTACGCTTCGGGTTTTCTCTGCTTTTAGAAGAGAGCGAAAAGAGGGAAGGAGCTGGAGATTTTTGATCGAGGCACAAGCCTCGTTCAAAAGGGTATCTATTTTGTTCTCTGAGTCATTCTTCCCCTACAGGATGGAAAGTAATGCTACAGTTCTAGACTATTACTTTATTTTGAAACAGAATTCAAACCTATCTGAAAATTAGATATAAACATACTTCAAAATACTACAAATAAACATATTTTAAGAATAACTCCATTAAACAGGACTGTGTATTTAAAACGTGGTTTTTAATACCTGAATGGCCAGATGAGCAGAGCAACACTGTAACAAATCTGTTAAGTTAGGCTACACATGCAGATTCCCTCTTCTTTTCAATTGCTGGACAATATGCAGTTAAGTATTTAGACACCTCCCTAAGATGCCTGTTCCTTTCATTCACCATTAGATTTAAAAACAAATATTATTTTTCTTTTTTAAAACCCTTACAATACAAAAGTCATTGATTCTTACCTTAACAACTATTTTACATGACCAGCTTTCCATTATAGTAAAGCCAAGTCCTATGGGAAGCAGCTGAAGGAACTGGGGTTGTTTAGCCTGGAGAAAAGGAGGCTGAGGGGAGGCCTCCTTGCCCTCTACAACCACCTGAAATGGAGCTGGAGAGAGAAGGATGTCAGCTTTTACACCCTATAGTAACAAACAACAGGACTAGAGGAAACAGCTGCAAGTTGTGCCAGGAAAGGTTTAGGCTGGATATTAGGAAGAATTTCTTCACCAAAAGGGTCACTTGGCATGGGAACAGGCTGACCAGGGCAGTGGTGGATTCACCATCCCTGGAGGTATTTAAAGAAGGTGCTGATCTGGTGCTTGGGGACATGGTTTAGTGGTGACCTGGCAGTGCGAGCTTAATGGTTGGACTAGACAGTCTCTTCCAGCCAAACAGAGTCTGTGAAACCAGTACTGCTTTGTTGGGTTTTTTTCTCAGCTAATAAAAGAGCGACAACTTTTTAAAACCAATATTTACTGAAGAACCACAATCAAAAGAATCCCCAGTTACCAGATTTACATAATAGTGTAGCATTTTGGCAAGCTTTTCTGCCAAGAAGGATTACTAGGCTACATTCAGGGTATACACAAGACCTTGGATTCTCCAGGCCCACTAATTTTCTATTACTGTGTAAACAATTTAACCTATGGAGCTACTCTTAATTATCTTATTACATATTTTGTCTAATTTACATGTTCGTTAAAAATAAATTTCACACAAATTTGAACACCTGTAAAAGAAAATGTACTTTTAATTCTCTGTACATACCTGCTCAAATACAGGATCTCTATTACTTTCATAATTTGTCAGGTATGTACACCCAACCATTCACTGATCAGAAGAGCATGTTTCTACATATTTGAAAAGTAAATTAACTGGACATAAACAAAATACTCTTCTAATGACACTGCCTTTATGATAAACAAATTTCCAAATATGTGCAAGAATAAAGACATAATTTATGTAGTTGTACATGCTCAATTCAACTGAACTGACTCCTGAATAAGCAGAAACTGCATGTAAAGAAAAACTGCCATAGATTTAAGCTACAAGTTCAAACACGGTAGTACTACCTACTTATTTGCGTCATGTACACCAAACTTGTCAATAATTGAACACTATCATGAAAGACCATAATAAGCATACTTAAATTATACACAGAGTGAGAATTTTTAATAATTAATTAAAAAAGCAACTTTAAAAATTCTAATGATTACTTTCAAAAAAGAGCCAAAGAATTAAAGGAAATCTCATTACTAAAGTTCAAAAGCACATGTTCCCAATTTACAAAATTCTTCATACGAATGTTTTACCTAAATAAAACTAAACTTTCGAATGGATTTTGCATTTTAAGTTAATTTTTAAACTACTAGTATGTCCCATTGGAGAAGAGTCTATAATAACACAGACATAACCTAGGCTACTCTGGGAGTCAGTAGAAAGACTTAATAGCAAATTCTACAATAGTAGAATTTCTGGCCAAGGTGCTACTGAATGCTATTTCCAGAAAAGAGAAGAAAATAAATTCTTACACATCGGAAGTAAAAAGCAATTAACAGAAGGAAAAAAACCAAAAGCAGTAAAAATTACCCATGTAACTACACCCAAATACCACACTTCTTACAATTTTTTTTAATAGGGAGTGCAGGGCTACAGTCTATTTCCCTTCTATGCAGAGAGACAGAAATACGCACTTATAAGGGAAAAGAAATATCAAACAAGTAAATCAATACAATTTTTTCTCAAGCATCTGGTATCAAAACAAAAAAAAACCCAAACAGCAGAAATCCCAGAAAAAGAGAAGAGGGCTTTCTATTGTTGAACTCTGAAAAACATTAAAAATTGAAAAAAGCGAGCATTAGGCAGAATCCCTCCCTCATCATCAGGATGTCTAGGGAAGCATTTACCAGCATAAAGAGCCCATCTATAGCACAAACTCTGGGTGTTTCCACAAGAGAAAATTATGACATAGGAAATCTTGTCTGACTGTTTCACAATCACTTTAAACCAGCAAAGAAATAGTAATTCTCAAAAAAGAATTTGCTTCTCCTTTTCTTTGAAATCTGAGGGTGTTTAGCCTAGGGAAGAGGAGATTGAGGGGAGACCTTATCGCTCTCTCTAACTACCTAAAAGCAGGTTGTAGAGAGACGAGGGTTGGTCTGTTCTCCCTAGTGGAGAGTGATAAGACAGGGGGAAATGGCCTTAAGTTGTAGCAGGGAAGGTTTGGGTTGGATATCAGGAAGAATTTCTTTACTGAAAGGGTTGTCAGCCATTGGAACAGGCTGCCCAGGGAGGTGGTTGAGTCACCATCCCTGAAGGTGTTTAAGAGATGGTTATGTTGATGTTGTGCTGAGGGACACGGTTTAGTGTTGTTGATAGGGCTAGGACAAAGGTTGGACTCGATGATCTTTCAGGACTCTTCCAGAGGAAAATGTTCTATGACTCTTGATCTTCCCAATGAAGTAGCATGAATATTTAGGAACCAAAAGACAAACAATATTATTAAAGCTGAACTTCAGTTTATAAACTCTAAACACTAGCTCGATCCGGATCAGCTCCGATTCACCTCAAAACTCCATGAAACCTTGTGCCATAATCAGATACAATCCACTGAGACAAAAGTAGGCAGCCAGGGATGGCAAAGTATGAGTCGTTAGATCAAAATATCATGATGAGATCTCAGCAGTGAAGTTTCAAAAGCAGACTCTCTCTTTACATAAGACAGAAAAAACCACCAGAAATTAAGACTACTCCATTACAAAGCAGTCCAAGCCATAATTTTTTTATTCCATTTAGCAGATTTCCTTCTGGGACACACAGGCACTTCATAGCTGCAACCAATAGTTCTGGTTGCAACCAATATATCTGGTTTGTCATACTTTACCTAGTGTTTTAGACGCTGAAGAAACACAAATTACATTCCTTGAAGACTTATTTTCAAGACTAAATGACAGAACACAATCAGTCTCACTCTGAAATCCAGATAATTTACATTCAGGCAAGCCAAGAACCCAAACCTTGGGGAAGGGTTGATTGTTCCCAAGTTCCCTGAAAATCTGTCTTTCTGAGTCTCCTTTTTTTTTTTCATTTAGAGGAAGAACTGGGAAGAGTTCTTAGCCTTGACCACAGGAAAATAAAAAAAGCTATCAGTTCAGATTAGTAATGAATTAATTTTAGGGATTAGGAAACAAGAAGAATCACAGAACAGAGAAAATAACTCAAACAGCAGGGAAAACTATGCAAAATACTTGTATTTGTTTGGAAAAAATTAATATATTAATATAAGATCCACAGAAGTTATGTGGATTTACTTGAAGTCTCATGAAAGAACTAAAACACCTAAAAAGAAGTTTGCAATCCTCACAGATCCCTCCTGAAAAGCTATTCAGCAGAAAGCTTTAAAATTACCCTAATATATTCAGAAGTTATTCATCTTTGTCTATCTCTAACTTCATGAAACTAATACAATTTATATGCACTCAAATATAAGCATAATAACATTATAATTCAATCTTGAGGTTTATACCTTAAGTAAACTCATATAATGTTCAAGCATTCTTTTTTTTTTCATAGCTAGCAATTAAATTAACCATCAAAGGAACCCTAGCTACATACTATTTAATGCAACTAAAATACAACTATTTTACTGCTTTTTAAGAATATATTCCTGAAATAACCACCACAATACTTCCTGAATATTGCAAACAATCCAGCAATTTTTTTCAGAGTACCTGTTTACTGGATAATCCTCTAGTAGTATTCTGTCATGCTTTACATACTATCAGGTAACCAAGCAACTAAAATGCTCATACTGCATAACATGGGATCATTATTACTCACGAAGAAATAATCCGAAACATTCAGTCTTCCTGATTGCCTGGTATTTCTTATAGTTTAATAAAAATTAAGATTAATGACAACTATGTAACATATTTATATAATTCACTATTTTACTACATACAGAACTAGCTTGCCCTACAAGCTATATATCACACACCTGCTGGGAAAACAAAACAAACACCCTCCCCAAAAAAAAAACCCAATTGCAGTTAAAAAAAAAGACTTAGTGGAAAGCAGATAAAAGAAAGGTCTAAGAGCAAGTCTAGATGCATTCCCCTTAAGCATGTAGTTTTCATTTTCTGAACAGACTAAATAGCCTGTACCATAAATAGTTTCATTTAAAAATGAGTGCAGCTTACGTAAGCATGTGGCAGTCATTTTAACCATTTCTACTGACAGCAATACAACTAACAGTGGCGAAGAAGGATATAAACATGCTCAGTTCAGAAATCAGCATTTAGGAACTAATTCAAAATATCATAGAATGGAATCATAGAATCAGTAGTCTCTATTATAAAATACTTAAAAATTCTGTGAATGTACAAGTAGATACAGTAGACCAATGATTATTTTCAGACAAATTTATTCCAAGTAGCCCCAAAGCAGAAGTTTGCCACTGTCACGAGAGCACAATTTTTACCCTAAGACATGTTCATACTTCCTGGAATCTGCATTGTATCACATAATAAAACATTATAGCAAGAGATATTAAATTGTTCATAACTATGTTTCTCCCTCCTGAATCAAAGATAAATAATTAAACTCTTTTCTTTTCTTCCCCTCTTCTTTCAGCACTCTAACTACTTATGAAATCCTTACCTTCTGGACCTTCCAAAAGTGAAGTGATGCTAACTTCTTACACTTCCTTACAGAAAGATGGACTAAATGATCTGTGATGCAGATCTTAGCCGGAATCAACATGGGGGTGGGAACAGAAAAGGGCTGAGTTTACTTTTGTTGGTTGGTTTTGTCAGCTTTTTTTGAACTGAATTCAAAGAATAGTCAAACTACTTCTGAGCCTTTCCTGCCAGCGTCCTTATATCACTTCCCCTTCACCCAGTTCTTAGAGATGTCAAGTCTGTGAACAGCAGTCCTCACTTCAATGCATCCAAGATTGGCAATAAAAATGTTATCTCCACCTTCCACAGTTGCCTGAAGAGTAAAGTGAATCTTCTATTTGAGAAAGTAAGGATTCCTTAAAAGGTGAAGTAGGAGCTCCTTCCTCATCTTTTCCATTGTTTCTAGGAGGGGAATCTTCCATCAGACTGAAGACTCCTGCCCACTGTTGGCTGTGTTTTGATCTCTCACTAACAGCTGTACATGAGACCAAACTGTACCAGGACTTCTGACCATTAAAGCCAAGACCCAAACTGTACAGATACAAACTAAACAACACAAGTCTCTGTGCCCTGATCACATCTTGGCAAACACATGCTCTTAGGGAGACTTGTCACGAATTTTGTTACAACTTAGACAGAAAGTGGTCTCAGTTAGAGAAAAGCAGCTTCCAAGTGACTGGGTGTTCTTCCAGAAATAGAAGTACTGTTTGTCACAGTATCAGCAGCATCTGTGTTGCTGGTACTAGTGACTCGCTGAATAACAACAGGGAAGATCAGTGAAGATCCCGCAACATCCACGTTACCATAAGATATCATCCAGTTAATGGTACTAAAAACATCAAGACCTGCTGTACAGAGCTGCTGAGAGCAAGTTTCCCTCTTGTCTCTGGAAAACTTCAAGTTGTCAAGTTGTACAGAAGCCATTAATTCATCTCCCTCATCACAGATCCCTTCCTCCTAGATGAAGGAGCTCTTAGTTCAATACTTTGTCTACTTTTTGACTCTTTCTCTCTCTTTATTTTTTTTTTAATATAGTAGAAGATCATTTCTAAAGACAGATCAAAAAAGCTGATCTTACTTGGGCCTCTCTTCAGCCTAAGGCTATCTTCAGCCTCATTTACCTCAACTCCCAAATCTAGAAAAGGATTGGCAAGGTAGAACATTTACTTGACTTCAAACTTTCTTTAAAGCAAAAGAAGCATTTACTGTATCTAGAGAAAGGGTTTCAAAAACAAAAAAGGCAGATTTCATTTAAGAGAGTTTACATTCTACCATTTACAAACTTAATTCCGCTCCAACAGAGTAGAAACTGCTGTCTCCTATTGTCCCTTGTTCCTTTAAACTGAGTATTTCAAGAAAACAATGTAAAAGAGTAGGTTTGCTACATGAAGTGTTAACAAGGCCAAAACAACACAGAAGGAATCTGGATGTGAACAGACACACCTCACTGTTATTACCTGCCATTGAAACCAATACACATCGAAGGGTAAGGTCTTCAGTAGAGAAAAGAAAGTACCTCATCCTGAACAATTATTCAAAAAAGCTCACAAAACACAGGAAGTATTTTCAGACGAACAGAGGGGTCTGTTTTGAAATACCTGTATAAAGCACGGACGCTCATGAAGAAGGAACAGCAACCAAACTTCTATAACCACATTTTCACAATACTGTGCTAACAGCAGGAAACGAAGCACAGACCCAGACTAAAATAACTGTTACCCCATGCTGTCCATCTGAAACTTATATTGAGTTGCAAAACCCATACTAATCTACAAAAACACTAACAAAATTGTCTCTTTTTCAATATAAATTAATCCAAGTGTTTCAAGTTCAGTTACAATACTTACTCAGCAATTGCAAGATTAACAAATCACATCTGTACGCTATCAGATCATCTAGCTAAAATTCGATTTTTACTAGAAAGTACATACAGTGGCATTTCAGTAGAATTACTCAGAAAATCATAAGAAGTTTTTACCACCTTCAAGTGAGGAATAGGTAAGAAAGATGATACTTGATAAAGAAATGCTGACTAGCAGAAATTTATCCTATTAACATTTTTTGAGCACGCAGGAAGCAACAGAGCGAAATTGTACCAAATTAACACTTTGATTTATCTGGGCATGTGATTTCTAATCTGACATTAGCAGGATTATAGTGACAATTACTATTCCATCAAGATAATCTTAAGAATTTCAGGAAAGGCAGATATACTTCAACAGCAACGCTTCACAGAAGACCTAATATCTGTCTTACTACTCCTGCAAGCTGATCTTCAAGAATATCAACATGAAAGCCAAACTTTACACTCCTTTCATAACTTGCACAACATCCAGGTAAAAAAAAAAAAAAGGCAAATCAAAACCATAAAAACCTAACAAACCCCTCTATTGGCTCAAAGCTATTATTGATCCCATGCCCCCTGACAAAACCAAGAAAATAAACCTGTAACTCTTTCAAGTGCTAGGAATAAATGTCTACAGCTTGAATTAAGCCAATGTATACAAACTCCCCACAGAATAAAAAGAATTATATTTGAAGATTTATACCAATGTCACAAATTCTATGACATACCTAGAACAAAACAAGTTTTTTGATGGCTATTTGCAGTAAGCTATGGCATTGTAAACCAGTATGATTAGTTCAAAACTGATGAGACTTCAGGACAGAATCACAGAATGTTAGGGGTTGGAAGGGACCTCTGAAGATCATCTTGTCCAACCTTCATCCCAGCATACCTAACCAAATTACAAATTACCTTAGAACATAACCAAGGAAGGTAAAAATGAAGGTTTAAAGCTGCAATGATATTAAAATACTAGCACTGCTGTGGATCTTGTTGCCAAATCTGATAAAAAACAGGCAGCACTAAAAACATTTTAGAAAAGTATCCAATATTTTCTATGCCACAACACCCAAGACAAATACTACAAGTATTAAGATTTTTTTTCTAGAGGTATCCCTAGATCAATCATGATTTCACAGAAATTGATCCATTTTTCTAGTTAATACACACTTTAACAGATATACAATTTCATTTGAAAACAAGTATTTCATTAAAAGATATTGTGTGTGGCACATGATCGAACATAATCTGCTGAAAGGTGTTTTTTAAAAAACATTCTTAATCGTCCACCAGTAAGCTCATAGGCAGGTAGGAGGACATCTGTACTTCAGCTGCAACAGTCAAGTTACTGAACACTTTTATATCAGAATGACCTTTAGCTCTATTCCGTAGCTTTACTGTTTGCTTACAAAGCTATCCTGCTTTACAAAAAGAAGTAATTTTCCTTACAACAGAGCTAGATTAGGAAGACACTTGGTAATACACTGAAGATGTTTTTAAAATAACACTACTTTAAATTCAGGTCCTGAATAAAATAAAGCCTAAATGGAAGTCAAGAACTAAGGCTTCCAAAGAACACAGAGTTGTATATAGCCTTAACAGAGACGACATTTTTCACCGTTACATTACAGTGCTATGCTGGCTATTACGAAACAGTACTTGAAGAGGGAAAAACATTCAACATAGTAATCAATGGAGTATAAGAATATAGAGGTGTTAGTTCCAATGTGACATTAAACTGAGACACCCACAGACTGTGATCTATCTAGTATAATTAATCTTAAAAAAGAGAAAACAAACAAGAAAACATCCAAAACACTAAGAACTCACTGCCCCTTTTGACCTGTCCAGTCTATTAGCTGTAACTTTGTCTCATTTTCTTATCACATTCTGAATTTCACTAGATGTATTTCAGCTTCTCACCTCAATAAGAAGGCTTCAGTGATGCTTTTTTTGCTAGTCATGCACATGAGTCTCTCAGATACTAGTACCACAGTGCCATCTTTCAAGCACTGACTGACCCAGCGCAGAAGTTGCTGACCAACTATCTACCTTATGCAGAGTAAGAGATGCTCCAAACAGATACTCAGTGCCACGGAACCATCTATGCTATCAGATCAGACTTAAGTTTGTCTGAAGCTGGGGAGATAAATTTGCATAGCACTACTAGCATATTCACAATCTGAAAGCTTTTCAAAGGACAACTATGATTGGTACTTTTAAGGTTTGGCAGAGTACAAGAATCTATTCTAGAAATGGTTTTGACCAACACCTTCAATATTTGTATAAGTGAATCTAAACAAGTATTTCAAAACTCATCTTTTCATTTATAAGGAATGCTTCACACATGCGAATTGGCACCATGACATCACTACATTCCATCTCAACAAGATGATTCTCAGTCTTTCACAAGAACAAGACAGCTAATAGTACCCTTCAGATAATATTTTAGTCTATTATGTCCATACAGAAATAATAATCTACAGAAAATTTACGTTATACAGATTTCAGAAAGATAGCTCAAACTTCTTAAAAAAGACAAATAATACCAGAAAAGTTTGGCAGTGATTTGAAAGCAATACCCTAATATCAGTTTACTGCACTAGCAGTTCAGCTTTATTTTTCTGTTTCAGTAAAGATAGTAACAGAAAAAAATACTGCCAAATCACAAGTCACAGATATTTCTACCTTGTAATTTGAAATACTTGCAGTCCAAAAGGCGTTTATGAAAAAGTCTAAGGCTTTGTATAAACTCTTTCTTAGTCTTACTCTCCATTTGTCATCTGCTTTTTAAATGTATCATGCAAAAAAAAAAAAATCTTTTGCTGCAAATACCTTTACTTACACTTACATGTGCACACATAGGTACACAAACACCAGGCACTGCACCTACTCGAGCTCACAGCAAAGAACAGCATCATACAGACACTCCTAGAGCAAAATGTGTCATACCACAGTTGAGCTACATGACTAAGTATACATGATAAGACTTGACATTATCCAAAATTTACTAGATCTGATAATTTACTCAATCCTTGGATCATCACTAAAATATCTTTGTTGTCAAAGAAGTAAATCAAAGGCTTTTCTTGAACTGTTAGTGATTTTCCTAAAGACTCGAAATATCATCCAACTTTTAAGACACAGCTTTTTGAAAAATAACTCAGTAAAACATCTTAAGTTCCATATTTATTATGTACCACAGTACATAAAGAAACACCAAACTCTGACCCTAAGCAATAATACTTTTGCAGGTCACACTATTTAAAAATACATGCAAAATGAACCATCACACGTTTAAGGTCAGGAGAAACTTATCTACAGACCAGCGCAACCAAAAAACTTAACTTCGTCAATTTTTGGGAGGTGACAGAGGCACACTATTACCAGATAACCTTAAGAATCATATTAATGTATTCTCTCAGATGACTTCAAAGGAATCCTTTACCATCATGAATACCACATACCTTTACTCCTCTGCAACTCAATATACAGGTATCAGCACAGGTATATCACCAAAGCTAGGTAGAAAACAAAACATGTTTTCACAACACCTATTCAACTTATCTTGTCTTCCTCAAGATCACAACTTAATGGAAGGAAAAAGGAACCTCAATGAGATCCAGGAAACAACAAGAATGGCACATATCTCACAATACTCTCTTTTCATTTAACTGCAATCACTTATAGTAAAAGTTACAACCCAAGACAGATAAGGATACGACATAAAAGTATAGTTTTGTAATAAGCATCCATCATACTTATCCAACTCACTGTACCCTAAAGCAAAAAAAAAGAGAGATTAGAGGCAGACTTAAGTGCTGATTTTATTATCTTTTACTAACTTGTGTAAAATTTGCTATATTAGTAATTTCATGGATGAACCAAGACAGTCTGTATACACACTAATAGAGGCTGTTACAGCATTTTTCAGATTGCTGCTATCAACTGACACCATTCACAAGACAGGACAAAGGGCAGGCTTTAACCAATGTTGTGAAATAGTTTATTTTTAATAATCCTGTTCCTCTCTCACTACTAAGAGGAAATGAATTCAACATTTCTTCTTTTTACACGAAATATGTTAACTGAAAATGTACTTGAAAACCTACAGAAGAAAGTATCAGTCTTCTCATAGATCTGGAAAACAAAATTAAAGCTCTCAGAATAGACACTGACCTTTGACCATGCAGCCTTCATCTGTAAGTTTTAAAAGTTCTTCTATACTAAGCCCTCTGCAAACAGAACTGGTCAACTGGACCTGTGACAGAACAGAAGCCTATAAACAACTACCACTCAGATCTGCAACAGTGAACACCAGCACTAAAAATAAAAAGACACCAATCAATACATCAATGGAACAGGTTGCCCTAACCAATCTCAATATTTATTTAGAACAGAAGAAGGGGGAAAGGAAAGCCACTGTATAACATCAAGCTGAAAAATCTTGAAATGTAGCCATTATAACAGCAATTACAAAAGCATTACAAATTGCTATCTTTTTAGCTAATTTCTTTATTTAGCTGATATTAACTGTACTAATCAATTATAAAGATACTAACGTACTACTAATAGCATCTTCAAATTAGTTACCACTAAACCTTCAAAGACAGTTTTATGCATATTTACCTGAACATAGTGTTTTGCTTTAGGTTTCTCCATTACCTTCCTATCTTGTCCATTCCCTTTTTGGGGTATTAGGAATTCTCCATTAAATTCAAAAGTACGGTTACTCTCAAGCCATCTAAGCAACTGCCTTTCCTCTCCTTGTTTTCTCCTTGCTAAAGCAAGGGAAAGAACAGCCAATACCATCACCTTACAAGTCATGTTTGAACAAGGGGAAAACACATCAACTCCAGAATCAAATGGTAACACTCTAAGAGTATCAAGCCATTAAGTGAAAGTAGCATCCTTCCATCCTATCCACGTATTACAAACCAAACCAGAAGAAAAACACAAGCTGTTCCTCCCAACGGCCAATACAAACAACAGATAAGATCTCAAACCTGACCTGAAGACAAGACTCGGGACAGAGCACAACTAAGGCCTTGCTACCTTTGGGGGCCTTCTATCTCCAGAGCCAAAACCACAACAGCAGCAGCATCATACTGCAGTCAACATGTCCAAGAGGCAGTGCCAGCTCTTTTACCTGTGAATTTATTGGGGGTTTGTTTATTTATTTATTTGAACACAGTAAAAGCATTATCCATGGCAGGGCACAACCCCCCATTCCCTGCACAGGATGCCTGGGCAGCCAACCTACCACCCCTTTCCAAAGGGGTCCCCCGACAAAAAAAAAACAACAAATACACAAAAAAAACCCCAACAA